>NW_026873211.1:0-13967 GCF_032173495.1 Musca vetustissima | reverse complement strand
AACAAAGCTCATCTTTTGAACTGGTGATGGCGTTTTTGTAACTGTTGTATTTGCAAGTATATGTATCATTTTACAAATTTTCATTTTAGTCTGGGCCTTAAAGACTAGAATATACTGATGAATTTTATCATGTTTTATATTAAAGCTTTGCATAACGTTTTGTAAATGTATGCCATCCTTAGCAGAGTAAAGACTTGCCGGAAGTGAAATGCAAATTACAGTTTGCTGCAGAACAATCATCAACGATTCTTTTTTCATGACAATAACATATAAGTGTGATACGAATGCAATCCACTTTTTCGTACCGCCTCTTGCATATAGCTGCGTGTGTTAAAGTTAAATAAATGGTGGTTAAAAACGTTGGCACACTTTTATGGGTATTGCACCCTAGGCGCAAACTATACTTAAATGTGACAATGACAACAACCGCAGAAAAAGTCCTTTTGTAACTCCGCATTCACAGTAACAGCTAAAGCTAGTTGTATAGCACTAATGAACACAATGTTCACTACGAGAAAAAAATCTCCATTACGGAAGTAAGACTAAAATTTCAAATCGTGTTTTGTTGTGTACTCTACACACACTCGAATGGTATGTCTTAGAAATATAACACATGGTACAAATTGAATATACGCTTCACCGCGCTATGGAAGCCAACAAATTCGATATTTTTTTAAATAAAAAATCGACGGCCTGTACACTAAAGCAAATGAAGAGATTTTTGTATTTTTGAGAGATTAGTTGTTGAATGTGGGCATGTTATTTTTGTACCGACTCCAACAGTCCCGTTAACTGTCAACTGCCGACAGAGCAAAATTGCCCTCTGTGAAATGAAAACCGACACATTAAACATTACAATAACAACACAACGTGTGAGCTGCTAAATTGTAACAACTAACAATTCGCAACGCTTTGTTACTTTACATTGGATTCTCATAAAACTAATTGTCGGTGTTGCTGCTTGCAATTCCTCCATATGTTAGGCGAGAACTTTTATTTGTAAATTCCACGTCCTTTGCACTGCAAGTGAAAATAACAAATCTCTTGATTTTTGTTTGTGGCGGCCAGAAAACACTCAACTCAAGTGGAGTTTTAGCACTGAGGTGTTGACGTTTTTCGGTAAAATAAAAACTAGGGAAGAAGGAACCAGTAAGGAAAGTAGTAAAGTCGGACGGGGCCGACTATATGATACCCTTCACCACTATGGGTATATTAAAAAGGTCATTAACAAGAAATTGGATGAACTAAAATATATGATCTTTACTTAAATGTGAACCGACTTAGATCAATCCATAAACATGTGATTCGTTTGTTACAATGGGACCAAATTCTGTAAACCGATTTAAAGCAAATATCACTCGCACACCCGTTGAATATTTAGAGCCCAAGTAACACGCAATTACGTCATTCTATTCTGAAAAAAACATGAAGAGTTTGGTGCACCATTTACTTAAAATAGGATGAAAATAGATATGGAAGCTATAGACTAAGTTAGACTAATTTATGCACGTTTTGTTCCTAATGGACATATTTTGGGTCCTTGTGTCCCACTTAAAATCGGACGAAACAAAATGGGAGCTATATCTATTTAACTATAAAACTATACTATTTTAAGTACGTTGTGCAAAATATTGTACCAATCGGCCTTACTTTGAGTCTATGGTGCACCATTTATTTAAAATCGGAAAAAATATATATGGGAGATATATATAAATCCGAACTGATTTCTGCAAAACTTGTCACATACTTTGTGGCAATCGTCCCAACTTTGGGTCTTCAAATCGGACAATTTTCAGGAAAATTTACTAACATAATTCTAGACTCATTTCAGTACGCTATATCAAATTTCGTTCAAAATAAAAAAGTAAAATTAAATCAGACGAAAATATATGGGAGCTATATCTAAATACCTTATGCAAAATTGTGAGGCAATCGGCCAAATTTTGGGTCTTAAAATCGGACAATTTTCAAGAAATTTTACACACATTATTCTAGACTCAATTCAGTACGCTATGCCAAATTTCGTGGAAATCGGAAGATATATAGGGACTTTGGTGCACCATTTACATGAAATCGGACGAACATATATATGGGAGCTTTATCTAAATCGAAACCGATTTTCACGAAATTTTGCACACATCATACTAAACTCAAGTGAGTACGATATGCAAAATTTCGTGGAAATCTAATCATTTACATTAAATCGGTCGAATATATATGGGAGCTTTATCTAAATCTGAAACAATTTTCAACAAATTTTACACACATCATTCTAGACTCAATTCAGTGCGATATGCCAAATTTCGTGAAAATTTAAAAGAAATTTACATTAAATCGGACGAAAATTTATATGTGAGCTATATCTAAGTCGGAACCGATTTTCAAGAAATTGTATACACATCATTCTAAAATCAATTCAGTACGCTATGCCAAATTACGTGCAAATCGGAAGATATATAGGGACTTTGGCACACCATTTACATGAAATCGGACGAAAATATATATGGGAGCTATATCTAAATCGTAACCGATTTTCAAGAAATTTTACACACATCATTATAGACTCAAGTCAGTACGCTATGCCAAATTTCGTGAAAACGGAAGATATATAGGGACTTTGGCACACCATTTACATGAAATCGGACGAAAATTTATATGTGAGCTATATCTAAGTCGGAACCGATTTTCAAGAAATTTTATACACATCATTCTAGACTCAATTCAGTACGCTATGCCAAATTTCGTGAAAATCGGAAGATATATAGGGACTTTGGCACACCATTTACATGAAATCGGACGAAAATGTATATGGGAGCTATATCTAAATTGGAACCGATTTTCAAGAAATTTTACACACATCGTTTTAGACTCAATTCAGTACACTATGCCAAATTTTGTGCAAATCGAAAGATATATAGGGACATATATAGGGAAAGATATATAGGGACTTGGCACACCATTTACATGAAATCGGTCGAAAATATATATGGGAGCTCTATCTAAATCTGAACCGATTTTTCCCAATTTCAATAGGGTTCGTCCTTGGAACAAATAGACTAGCTGTGCCAAATTTCATCCAATTCGCATCATAAATACGACCTGTACTTTGTTTAC
The DNA here is from genome assembly GCF_032173495.1 of Musca vetustissima. NCBI lineage: Eukaryota > Metazoa > Arthropoda > Insecta > Diptera > Muscidae > Musca > Musca vetustissima. Next base: position 10,853 of record NW_026873211.1, on the reverse strand, counting down.
AATTTAACATGGACGTCTGTCCGACAGACAGACGGACGGACGGACATGCATAAATCGACTCTATCCTGTTTCCTTTTGCCTGTTACAAACATATGCACAATGACCTAATACCATGTACCGCAGTGTGGTGAAGGGTATAAAAAATAAAAATAAACAACAATAATCGTTTTCGACAATAGTTTTATGGCTTCTAAACAAGTGACACCCTGCAATTCATTTCCGAATGTTTAGGGAGTCAGGGTTGGAATATAGGATAAGGATAAGCCTTAAATGTAAAACATTTACAATGTTGTTCTTCTATTGATAGGGCAAATAAAATTTAAATTAAAAATAAGTGTTTTTCCCAGAAGCAAATTTTATATAAATAAATCTCTGACGATAGTGTTTGGGTTGTGGTTTACTTACCATCCACAGTGGGCAAAATATAGTACGTTCACCAAAGTGATGCCTTACTCCTACACTACACAATTGTGTCAAAAAGACAACTCTATGCAAAATTTTGGCGATCTATCTCAATTCATTTAGACACTAGAATGATTTCAACAGAAAGACGGAACTGCATACATCGTCATAGAATTTTACGCTGATCCAGAATATATAATATTTAGTGTCGAAATGATTATTTCGATGAGTTACAAACGCAAAAACAAATGAAAAATAATCACATAGGAGAAGCGGATAGTAGAGCAACAATGTAGAATGAATGAATTCATAAGCAAGTTCATCTAGAATTATTAATATGTTACCATGGAAACCAGAAGATTAATTGTCTTCTTCAGCTTTAAGTATCTTAAGTAAGTTTGTTGATCAACATAACACACTTCCAAAGATGTAATTCTATACAATTAGTAGGAGGTCTGTAAAAAAAGGAAACTCGTAAGAAGATTAAGTTGAAGAAGAAACAAAAGTTTCAATAATTTGTTACATACGTAAGGGACACTTAAGGAAAACGCATGTGGTTGCTTCCGTCACTTATCATGAAAGGATAATCAGTGACAAACAGCGGACAATAAAAATGACACTTGTACTCACACTGAAATATTCATTCGACGAAGTTGGATGAGAGTTGAATTTGTTATGATAATTTCTTAATGGAAACAATAACGCTCAAGCAAAGCCGAGTTGTTGACGGACATTGCCGATGATGTATACACAGAGGATACAGTGACTAGGGATTTATTTATTCTGTAGGTTTGAAAATGCATGCAGCTTTTTATTTAATTTATTACATCAATTCGTCGTACAACGGATAATACTTTGATTTCTTCCAAATTGGATTGAGCAGAAAACATATACATGCCGTTTTGTTGCCATTTTAAAGGTAACTTCATAAGATCTCTCTCATAGAAATCCTGCTCTCTATTTGCTAAAACTCTTAGTAGTCGATTTTCATAATTCTCCATAGATACAAACTTTTTATCATTAAAGGAATTTTGCAATGCAAGAAAAAGACCAAGTCCGGACTGTATTGCGGATGCTTTAAAACTTCTCAACCAAGCTCCCGAAGTTTCTGGCGAGTCACTGTAGATGTGTGGGGCCTAGCGTTATCCCGGTGGAACACGACACCTCTCCTGTTTGCCAATTCTGGCGGTATCTTTTCAATTACTATCTTTAAGCGCTCCAGTTGTTGACAGTAGATATCAGAATTTAGCGTTTGGCCATATGGATACAACTCATAATAAATAATCCCTTTCCAGTTCCACCAAATGCATAGAAGAATCTTCCTGGCCCTTAGTCCGCTCTTTGACCACGTCACCATCTGTTTGAGAAATGGACCTTTCGCCAAGGCTTCGCAGATGGAAATTCGATCCCTCTTATTTTTGTCTTTTAATTAGTGTGGCAGCCAAACAGCTTCGAGCGGTGGTACACATTTAAAACTCTAAGTAAATTTAGCGAAGACGGCAAAATAGCACCAAAAAGGTGCATGTTAAAATTAGTGTTCTAGAAAAACTTCACTATAATTTATAAATGTGTATTTATGTAAAAATCTTGTTAATACCATTAATTTCAACCTCCATAATCGGTATATTTATTTTGGTGTATTTATTATTTATATTTTCAGTTTTGAAATTTCACCTAATTTTTTTGTATTATCTTTACTTAAGCAATCAAACGTCAACCACACTCACTTTTAAGACTTGTATTCCTAAAGTCCCGTCAGAATACCACAAGAAAACTGTAGAGTAGTTAAATTTGATTACATTGGCGACAATTTGTTTCCTTACTGACCCAAAATATTGTTTTCGACTTTTTATACCCTTCATCACACTGTGGTACAGACTATTATGTCTTTGTGCATATGTTTGTAACAGACAAAAGGAAACGAGATAGACACATGGTTCGTTTTGAGAATATGCATAAAATCACTTTCTAAGTCGATTTATGCATGTCCGTCCGTCCGTCTGTCTATTCATGTTAAAGTCTAAACAAAGTACAGGTCGCATTTTTGATTCGAATTAGATGAAATTTGGCACAGCATATCGTACTAAATTGAATGATAAGTTTCGGGAAAATCGGTTCAGATTTAGATATAGCTCCGATATATATTTTCGTCCGATTTTATATAAATGGTGCACCAAAGTTCCTATATATCCTTTGATTTGCACGAAATTTGGCATAGCGTACTGACTTGAGTCTATTATGATGTTTGCTAAGTTTTGCGGAAATCGGTTCAGATTTAGATATAGCTCCCATATATATATTCGTCCGATTTAATAGAAATAGTGACACAGAGTACTGAATTGAGTATAAAATGATGTGTGCTAGGTTTCGGGAAAATAGCTTCAGATTTCGATATAGCTCCCATATATATTTTCGTCCGATTTTTTGTAAATGGTGCACCAAAGTCCCTATATATCCTTCGATTGCCACGAAATTTGGGATGGCGTACTGAATTGAGTCTAGAATGATGAGTGGAAATTCTCGGGAAAATCGGTTCATATTTCTATAAAGCTCCTATATATATTTTCGTCCGATTTTATGCAAATGGTGTACCAAAGTCCCTATATATTCTTGGATTTGCATGAAATTTGACATAGCGTACTGAATGAAGTCTAGGGAGATGTGTGTTAATTTTCGTGAATATCGGTTTAGATATATATTTTCGTCCTATTTTATCTAAATGGTGCACCCAAGTCCCTATGTATCCTTCGATTTGCACGAAATTTGGCATGGAATACTGAATGTGTGGTAAGTTTCGGGAAAATCGGTTCGGATTTCGATATAGCTCCCACATATAAATATATATTCGTTCGATTTTATCTAACACCAAACTCCTATTGTTTGTCCGATTGATAAACATTTTGCACAACCTATGAAATTGAGACTTAAATGACGTTATTGCGTTTTGTTGAAATTGGTGCAGATGCAGCGATTTATCATAGGTTTCAGAAAGACATGAGTATGTTCCTTTGAGGGAACATTGACTTGCAATTGTAAGGATACTTATGTACAATATACCCAAAGTCGGCCCAGTTTGACTATACTACTTTCCTTACTGGTATATTTTTGTCGTAATGGGGAACTAGTGTGCATCCGGTCGAATTTGAAGTCAATTTGGCATACACCACTCGGCATGGTGCATCACAGTTCGCAGTCAAAATTTAATCTTAATCGGACAAACGATGAATAATTGTACGAAAGATGATTTATTAAAATAGTTGGTTTGAGCATTTGTGTGAGTGCTTGTCTTAGAAGTTCACAACGTCTAGTCTTGTTAATTTTTCGAATATCTGTAAAGACTGCAGGCAAACAAATTTTTGTCGTACGGAAATAAGTTACTAACATATTTTCATCGTATTATATACTTACAATATATATTTGCAAAATAAATAAAATCATCATCTTAACAAATAGACTCTCAATTCAATAGCTGCATTTATCTTCATCGTCATGGAAACAAAACTTATTGCAAGCCATTTTCTTTCACCTATGGTTGTCAACAATATGAAAAGAGGAAATACATGAATATATGTCGGATAACCTGCATTGACCCTTTAGCAGCATCAACAGTTATTTCTCTTAAAGTTCTTTAAGTAACACTGTGTGAGATGGTTTTAGGTGTTACATTCATTCTGTGTGGTGCTACATTCTTAGGTGGCTGCTATGTTGGAGAAAAAATTCTGCATGCCATTTTTTCACAAGTTCCCAGAATAGTGCTGTTGCTGTTCAATATTCAGGCGAGTAAAAGTATTCTCTGCTTTATGTACGTGTCAGGAGAAAGCTATCTTATGAATTGCGAGGGAAAATCTGTATGACCTCACCACAACCCACACTTACACAAATGTACTTTATACAGAATACTATTCAAACCATATTACACATACTGAGGGAAATTGTTAAGCATTAGGTCGTTTTTAACATATTTTATTTGAAGGCATTCTTAAAGTAAAATATCGCTGGCTTAACTTGTAAAGGCGGCAAGTTTTTTTTTAACAATTTTTCAGGAGAGACAAAAAACAATCAAACTTTCTTTTGAATAAAGATTTTTTAAATCTGTAAATGCAATTTGTTTTTGTATTGTATGTGTAATTTAATTGCGTAAAGGCAAAATGAAAATATAAGTATTTGCGGAGATACATGCCTTTTTTGGGACTTAGAGCTTTTTCTGTCGCTAAGTTTGCATGTTTTAATGGACTTAGGTCATTTTCTTACAACTTGTCTATCACTAATTGCTGCAATAATTTGGATTTTTTACATGTTAATATTATCTAAAAGAGTAAAGATTGTTTTGGAATAATAACTCATTCAAAAATATGAAAAACAAGTAAAAACTTCGCTATTTAGGCAGGTCGAATAATGGGGATAACGTTATATGGGCGGTACCCTAAAAGTGGACCAATGCCAGCGAAAACAACAACAAATGAGATAACTCTATTTTTATTTTTTAGATCGATGTATTTTGCCTCTTTATACATAACTGTATCAAAATCTCAATTTCTCGAAAATTGGACTAGTTGCCTTTACAAGTTACGCCAGCGATATATCAAATGCAATGTTGTAGACTTAAAAGTACAACTATTGTTGAGTGATGGAAATAAGATCTGTACGACCTGTATAACCTGAAAAATCAGTGCGTCGCTTTAAAACTTATTTTTCCTACGTTAAATATTAATGTAGTTTGTGTAAAGTAATGCCTTTGATATGTATTATTAGTAGTAGGAATGCGGAGTAACCAAATAAAATTTAATAATAGAAGATCGGTCCAATTCTTATAGTAGATATTTTAAAATATCATGCAAATGGACTATCTGAGTTGAACTAAACATTGCACAACCTAAGTTTTTAATCATGCCATGATGGGACTTATCGGTCTACCTCTTGCGGTACCTTCTGCACAAAGTAACAAAATTTTGAATCCAGCGATTAATATTTTTACCAAACCAAGATTAATTTCAGTCATTTGACTCGAATTGAATAACTGATACTTTATGTGGTGTTGCAAACGGAATGACATTTTTTTGTTTTGGATGTTATAATGACGTTTGTCAGGTTTAATCCAATTTAGATAGAGCTCCCGTAATAAATTCATCCTATAAAGTATTTTTTCCGACTGGTCCAACATTTAGTATAGCACACGGAATTGAGACCCAAGGACATGTGTAAAATTTGGCTTAAATCTGTTCAAATTTTAATCGAACTATATAATTTCGACCGATTTCATAAAAGTTACACACGAACAAGTTCACGTTTGTCCAACCGACATCAAATTTTTAATATTGTTTATAACAGTTCTGATTTAGATATAGCTCCTAGCTCCTATCTCGTCTATATATATTATATATATATATATAAATTACGTGTATGTTCGTGATCGCTAAACTCAAAAACTACTGCACCGATTTTAACCAAATTGTATATATAGCCTCTTTGGGACATGAGGAGTGTTTCTTTGTAGTTTGAAGTTCATCTGACAGATGGCGCAATATTTAGTTTTTTTTTTTGTGTTTTTGCACCTTAACTCAAGAACTACTGCACCGATTTTGACCAAACTGTATGTACAGGTTCTATGGGGCGTGAGAAGTGTTTCTGTGTATTTTGAAGTTAATCCGACAGATCATCTATGGGGCGTGAGGAGTGTTTCCGTTTAATTTGAAGTTCGTCCGACAGATGGCACACTATATATTTTCGTTTCGTTTTGCCCGATTAGAGATTGGGTGCTTATCGACGTTAAGTATTCCGACATCAATTCATACATAACGAAAAATTTGTTCGTGTCATCAAAAACATAACACACGCCAGACAAGAAACCGGTTTCTAAGGGCCGTTAGAAATGCAAACAACAAAGAATGCGAAAGGAAGGGCAATTCATTTAATTTCAATTTCTTGTGCATTTAAAGCGTGAAATAAAATTAATATAATATAAACTAGCTGGTGGCCGTGGCGCTTCGCTGCCCCTACTAAAGTGATTAACATACGATAGTTAACGTAGAAAACTATTTGCATGTAGTTTAAATGCTACTATTTATTGATAGGATTGATATAGGTATTATAGTAGCCCCAATTACTGTTCGACTATATATATTTCGAAGTGTAATGTATCAGTATTAATACCGTAGCAGATGGTTAATGTATACGTTATTTGATTTGATTCAATATTATTAGAAATGCATTTTTAAATAATCATTGACTAACGAAACTTGGCTTGACTTTTCTCAATGCGATTATACACTAATATATTTTCAGTGGTGTTGTCAGGATATTTGGGATACCATATGTATTTTGTTTTTGCAAAATAGTCAATTTAATTAGTCAATTTAACATTGACAGTCGGACGGGCGGACATGCATAAATCGACTCAGAAAGTGATTCTATGCATATTCTCAAAAGGAACCATGGGTCCATCTCGTTTTTTTTTTTTTTTTGCCTGTTACAAACATATGCACAAAGACATAATACCCTTACCACAGTGTGGTGAAGGGTATTTCGTGAACATCGGTTCAGATTTAGATATAGCTCCCATATATAGTTTCGCACGATTTAAGGTAAATGGTGTACCAAAGTCCCTATACAAAGTACAGGTTGCATTTATGATCCGAATTGGATGAAATTTGGCACATATGATTTGTTTGGCCCAATGACGAACTTATTGATATTGGGAAAAATCGGTTCAGATTGAGATATTGCTCCCATATATAGTTTCACCCGATTTAAGGTAAATGCTGTACCAAAGTCCCTCTATATATTTCGATTTGCACGAAATTTGGTATAGCCTATTGAATTAGGTCTAGAAAGATGCGTGCTAAGTTTCGTGAAAATAGGTTTAGATTCAAATCGGTTCAGATGTAGATATATCATAGCTTCCATGTATAATTTCGACTTGTTTATTGAGATAAAATTTGAAACAGTTCAGCATACCGAATAGCGTGTGTCAAGTTTGCTTTAAATCGATTTACACAAATCTGTCCCACTGTGCGCAAACGACTCTAAACTTGCCCAAATGAAATGAAATTTTGCATAGGTTCTAGAAAGACATAAAAATCACATATTTAAGTTCGTTCATTTTCATGTCAAAATTCCTTCAGAAGGCGACGTCTTTTCGAATACATATGTAGAATATACCCAAAGTGGTGAAGGGTATCATATAGTCGGCCCAGTCCGACTTTACTACTTTCCTTACTGGTTTTTATTTCAAGTATCCACCCACAAGTCGAAAATTTGCATGATTATACAACTCTACTTAAATACAAAATCACATTGTTTTTATATAAAACAAAATTTACATATCATTATTGAAAGCAATACGAATATTATTACCAGGTATTTTACTTCAAATTAAAGCCGACATAAAAAAACTTCATTGTTTTGACAGGTGCGCAAACTTTGCAAAATGGAATATATTTCCATGAAGAAGTTTATTACAATTCAAAGGAATTTAAATGCCAAATTTTTGTGCACAATGAATTTCCATTAATTATTAATATTAAAGCTGGTATAAAATGCTGTGTTCCATCGATTCGACATGCCCCACCAAAGCCACACTATACATGTGGTTTGTAGATTTGAGTTCAGCCATCTCTATGAGTATTTGCAACCAATTGCTATATACATATGTGGTAATAAGTCTAGTTGTTAATAACCTTTTTAGTTATTAATGTATTTATTTATAATATACTAGCCGAACCCGTGGCGCATCGCTGCCCCTACTAAAGTGATTGACAAAGGATAGTTCAACCTTAGACATTTCGTAGTGTAATATCAGTAAAAAAATCTTAGCAGCAGGTCAGCTAAACTTAATTTCTGGTAATGGACACATTTTGTTTTCATATCATCTAGGATGATAACCCACCACCAATTTCAGTTGTTTATAACTTTGAATCCACAATCCGTATTTCGATTTAGATATATATTGGTGATGCATACTGTTATTGAATTCATAGTCATTTTTTTAATATTCCATTTTCAAAAAATCAGTTTTTTTTTGTTTTTGTGGCACATCAATGATTGTTCAGACTTCGAAACCGCTCGCGATCAAATTCGTGCAAAAGTTATCGAGGTTTTAATCTTGGGCATAAGAAAAAATCTTAAAATTACGCCGTTAATTATATTGACCAAAAACGTTGATATATATCTTCCTCCGTAAAATAAGAATATGAATATATTATAATAATCGCGAAAAAGTCGCACATCTTCGCGAAATATGAGAAAAATAATAAAAATATAGGAGATTACGTCAATATTTTCATTATATTAATGACATACACACACCTAAAAATTAATTTAAAAATATCTACATACATAATCAAAACAAGATATAGAGTAAAAATATTTGTTTTTGTTTCGAAGAAAATAATGTCATCATATTTATTTTTTTAATTTTATACAAGAACTTTCACAAAAAATGTTGGGGTTATTCTGCTATTTTACCCGAATTTCGCCGAAAAATGTACAAATATACAAATAATCACTTTTTGTGTATAAGTATACGCCTTGCTGAATATATCAAGACCCTTCCGATAAATTTTTGGATTCTATAAATAGGAATAAATCTTAAAATAAAATAATATTATGAAATATATGTACATTTTAAATTGCGTCTAAATCGCGAAATTATCAAAATCATTCGATGCGCATGCGGTTTCAAGGAAGTACTATAGTTTATTTTCCAATCCATGTATATTTTGCGAAATTTCATTTGACGGCTACGATGACCCCAAACGTTGCATTGAAGTACCCAAAAACTCGTAAAACGCGAATAATTTCCGAAAACTCCATATGCCATTAACGCGCATCCGATTTCGATGTGCATCCTAAAAAAATACATCGATCTATACCAATTTCAACGCGGGCCGTTAAGAACCATGGATGACCCAGAACAATCTATTTTTGAGATAAATTGGGTACATCTCTTTTTCGGCTGAAGATTTTAATGCTCTCTTTTCGCAAAAGTACGAAATCCGTAGCATGTCATTTATTGAAGCGGAAATGATCCACAGAAAACGCAATTAAATCCGCGATATTTTCAAAAACATTTTTTGCCAAATTTCGTATTTTTGGAAGGCCAGTTCCCGCCGTTCTAGTAGATGGATTTTCACGAAGAAGACTTTACATAATCCGAAACGTAAAAAACCTTATTGATCGCGGGTACCCATATCATTCAGTTGACAGATATAAAAATTTGGCCCGAAAAATAGGTTTTTTAGAAATTTGATCGCACAAAATTCTCAACTTCGGATGAGTATTACTCTGAAGCTGTGCATACTACATACACAAAATACATATCAAATTACGCAGATTCGCGACTACAACAATCTTATAATCGATTTTTAGACATTCCTGTTTGCGTATTAAAGCTAGAAGTAAAATAAAACCAGTAAGGAAAGTAGAAAAGTCGGGCGGGGCTGACTATATGATACCCTTCACCACTATGGGTATATTAAACAGGACTATTAACATGAAATTGGATGAACTAAAATATGTGATATTTAACTAAATGGGAATCGACTTGTCATTTTATTCGTTTGTTACAATGTGACAAACGTATCTAACTCTACTTAAAACAAATATCACTATATCCTTTGGGCTATGTATGTACTTCTAGAACTACGTAACTACGATATTCTATGCTCAATTTTGATGTTGTGCAAAATTTCACGTCAATCTGATAAACATGAGGATTGTGATGCACCATTTACTTGAAATCGCACGAAAATATATATGGAAGCCACACATGAACAGATTACTTAAAATTAATCGATAATATATAAGGGAGCTATATCTAAATCTCAACTGATTTTTACGAAACTTGGTACACATCATTCTGGACTAAATTCAGTACGATATGCATATAAGAACATTGGTACAGTATTATATTAAATCGTTTATATATATATATATATATATATATGTAGATGCATCGATTTTCACGAAACTCAGCACACATCATTCCAGACCCGATTTAGTACGCTATGCCAACTTTCGTAGAAATCAAAAATATATAGGGGCTTTGGTGCACCATTAACATTAAATCGGACATGGGGAAAATATATAGGGACTTTGGTGCAAAATATATAGGGACTTTCCAGGTGCACCATTTTCGTAAAATCGGACGAAACTATATATGGGAACTATATCGATCGATTTTCACGAAACTCAGCACACATCATTCCAGACCCGATTTAGTACGCTATTCCAACTTTCGTAGAAATCAAATATATATAGGGGCTTTGGTGCACCATTAACATTAAATCGGACGAAAATATATATGGGGAAAATATATAGGGACTTTGGTGCACCATTTTCGTAAAATCGGACGAAACTATATATGGGAACTATATCGATCGATTTTCACGAAACTCAGCACACATCATTCCAGACCCGATTTAGTACGCTATTCCAACTTTCGTAGAAATCAA
>NW_026873210.1:0-14215 GCF_032173495.1 Musca vetustissima | reverse complement strand
ATTTTCATAAAACTTGGCAGACATCCTTCTAGGCTCAATTAAGTACGTTATGCCAAATTTCGTGCAAATCGAAAGATATATAGGGACTTTGGGGTACCATTTACATGAAATCGGACGAAACTATATATGGGAGCTATATCTAAATCTGAACCGATTTCCACGAAACTTTACATACATCATTCTAGACCTAAATGAATAGGCTGTACCAAATTTCGTGCAAATCGAAAGATATATAGGGACTTTGGGGCACCATTTACATGAAATCGGACGAAACTATATATGGGAGATATATCTAAATCAGGACCGATTTTCATGAAACTTGGCAGACATCATTCTAGGCTCAATTCAGTACGTTATGCCAAATTTCGTGGAAATCGAATGATATATAGGGACTTTGGGGCACCATTTACATGAAATCGGACGAAACTATATATGGGAGCTATATCTAAATCTGGACCGATTTTCTCTAAACTTGGCAGAAATCACTCTAGGCTTAATTCAGTACGTTATGCCAAATTTCGTGCAAATTAAAAGATATATAGGGACTTTGGGGCACCATTTACATGAAATCGGACGAACCTATATATGGGAGCTATATCTAAATCTGGACCGATTTTCCCGAAACTTGGCAGACATCACTCTAGGCTTAATTCAGCACGTTATGCCAAATTTCGTGCAAATCAAAAGATATATAGGGACTTTGGGGCACCATTTACCTGAAATCGGACGAAACTATATATGGGAGCTATATCTAAATCTGGACCGATTTTCAAGAAACTTGGCAGACATCATTATAGACCTAAATGATTAGCCTGTACCAAATTTCGTGCAAATCGAAAGATATATAGGGACCGTTTACATTAAATCGGTTAAACATATATATATGGGAGCTATATCTAAATCTGAACCGATTTTTCCCAATTTCAATAGGGTTCGTCCTTGGGCCGAATAAGTGACCTGTGCCAAATTTCATCCAATTCGGATCATAAATGCGACCTGTACTTTGTTTACAATTTAACATCGACAGACAGACGGACGGACGGACGGACATGCATAAATCGAATTAGAAAGTGATTCTATGCATATTCTCAAAAGGAACCATGGGTCTATCTCGATTATTTTTGCCTGTTACAAACATATGCACAAAGACATAATACCCTGTACCACAGTGTGGTGAAGGGTATAAAAAAAATCCCATAATATCTTTATACCCTTCACCACACTGTGGTACAGGGTATTATGTCTTTGTGCATATGTTTGTAACAGGCAAAAATAATCGAGATAGACCCATGGTTCCTTTTGAGAATATGCACAGGTCGCATTTATGATCCGAATTGGATGAAATTTGGCACAGGTTACTTATTCGGCCCAAGAACGAACCCTATTGAAATTGGGAAAAATCGGTTCAGATTTAGATATAGCTCCCATATATATATGTTTAACCGATTTAATGTAAACGGTCCCTATATATCTTTCGATTTGCACGAAATTTGGTACAGGCTAATCATTTAGGTCTATAATGATGTCTGCCAAGTTTCGTGAAAATCGGTCCAGATTTAGATATAGCTCCCATATATAGTTTCGTCCGATGTCATGTAAATGGTGCCCCAAAGTCCCTATATATCATTCGATTTCCACGAAATTTGGCATAACGTACTGAATTGAGCCTAGAATGATGTCTGCCAAGTTTCATGAAAATCGGTCCTGATTTAGATATATCTCCCATATATAGTTTCGTCCGATTTCATGTAAATGGTGCCCCAAAGTCCCTATATATCTTTCGATTTGCACGAAATTTGGTACAGCCTATTCATTTAGGTCTAGAATGATGTATGTAAAGTTTCGTGGAAATCGGTTCAGATTTAGATATAGCTCCCATATATAGTTTCGTCCGATTTCATGTAAATGGTACCCCAAAGTCCCTATATATCTTTCGATTTGCACGAAATTTGGCATAACGTACTTAATTGAGCCTAGAAGGATGTCTGCCAAGTTTTATGAAAATCAGTCCAGATTTCTATATAGCTCCCACTTATAGTTTCGTCCGATTTCATGTAAATGGTGCCCCAAAGTCCCTATATATCTTTCGATTTGCACGAAATTTGGTACAGCCTAATCACTTAAGTTTAGAATGATGTATGTAAAGTTTTGTGAAAATCGGTCCAGATTTAGATATATCTCCCATATATAGTTTCGTCCGATTTCATGTAAATGGTACCCCAAAGTCCCTATATATCTTTCGATTTGCACGAAATTTGGCATAACGTACTGAATTGAGCCTAGATTGATGTCTGCGTTGTTTCGTGAAAATCGGTCCACATTTAGATATAGCTCCATTTTATTATAGTTTGATTTTAAGTACTTGACGCACCAAGGAACCAATAGGAACAAAACGTTCTGAAATTAGTATAACGTATCCTGTGACAAGTTTGTTTGAAATCGCTTAATATTTGGCCCGATTTCAAGTAAATTGCGCATCAAACTCCTCATGTTAGTCAGTTTGACATCAAATTTTGCACAACGTACAAAATTGAGCATAGAATTATGTAGTTTCGTTTTCTAGAAGTACAGACATAGCCCAACGGATGACCTATTTATATTTGTTTGAAGTCGATTTACATACTTTATGGATAGATCTACGTAGATTCACATTTAGATAAATATCACATATTTTATTTCATTCAAGTTCATGCTACTATATCTACATGTGAACCGATTTTTCCCAATTGAATAGGGTTCGTCCTTGAGCCAAATGAATGAACTGTGCCAAATTTCATCCAATTCCAATCAAAAATGCGACCTGTACTTTGTTTACAATTTAACATCAACAGACGGACGGACATGCATAAATCGACTCAGAAATTGATTCTATGCATATTCTCAAAAGGAAACGTGGGTCTATCTTGATTCCTTTTTCCTGTTACAAACATATGCATAAAGACATAATACCCTGTATCACAGTCAGGTGAAGGGTATAAATATACATTTATTGAACATTTCTCGTCACAATACTGATTTATCACAAATTTATTGTAAACACGATTACAGTTTGTTTCCATTCGTTCACGGATTTGTAACATTACGTTGCGAACAGATATATGGGGAATTTGAAGCACCATAAAATCAGACGAAAATATATATGGGAGCCATATCTAAATCTGAACTGATTTTCATAAAACTAACACACATCGTTCTAGACTTAATTCAGTACGTTATGCCAACTTTCATGCAAATCGAATGATATACAGGGACTTTGGTGCACTATTTATTTAAAATCTGACGGAAATATCTATTGTAATCATGAAAATATTACGATTGCACGCTAAAAGTTCGGGTTAAGTCTATATTTAGCCATTTTGGCAGGGGTTTTAGTCACGTTTGCAGTGTTATAGTCCCACATGAGGTTGGAAACTTCATTTAAGATACTTGTCAGTGTACCTATAGCGCAGAGTATTAAAAATTCGGCCCGGCCGAAATAAACGCCTTTGCACTTGTTAAGATTATTTTCGCCATAAGCGATGCAGAAGGAATATATATATATATATATATATGATTAATAATTTTAATTAGATTGAGCAACTAAAATTGTTTACTAATATCGGTTGAAATTTAGAATCAATCTTACTCTGCTTTACGTATCCATGTATTATCTTATCTATCCTATCTTTTACCCCAAAAGTCAACGTGTGAAAACTTTTTGTTAGATATACAGCCATTTTGTATCATCTTTTCATTAACACATTTTTTGCTCAGACATGTTCAATTTGCATATTATCAACCAAGTCCTTCAAACGTGTTCTATGTTAGTAATTTTATGATAATACGCAAATAAAATTGTATCAGAAAATAACATATTTAATTTAACAAAATTCCGCTAAATGTATATATTCAACAAAATTCTGACATGCTTCTCAACACAGCACCGTGTGCACAACATACAGACACTGTTCTTATTATTAACAATCTTCTTCTTCTTCACATCATAACGTATTTTAGTAACAATTCAGTTAGACATCAAACATTCATAGCCAATGAAATCATGAAATGTTTCACCTTCTCAAAGCATTAGTAATACCAGCACGTTTCATTTTATATGCCTGCCCTGCCTTAACAAGTCAAAGGTCATTGAAGTGAGATACGTGAGATATAATGCTGATGAGCTTGAAAATGAGGCAAACCAACAGCACATCTCCAAGAATCACCATTATCATGTATACATCCTTAAAATTAATGTCGGAAAGAAATTGTATTTATTTTGTTTCGTCTTAAAGTAATCGTATTGGCAAATGTATTCTGTCTCTTAGATACTTAACCGATTGATTGTATTATTTCCTAGGCCTTAAGAGGACCATAAAATTAAGTGTTTACTTTGTAAAGTTTTATGAAGCTAATAACAATGGAATGCTTGCAAGCCTGTCTTTATGTGTATTAATTTCCTGAGCGTTTGACACGGTGGTGGTAAAATAAATGTAATAAAATCATAGATATATAACAGGGTTAAAGCCACTTGCAAAATTAAAAAAAAAATCTTTTGAAAAATTTGAATAGAATATGTTGCAAATTATTTTCAGTCGATCGGACAAAAATTTGATGAAATATGATTGTTCAAAGGCTGTGTAATTATTTTGTATATAAATAACCGTTATTTTAAACATTTTTAAAATAATTTATTTACCTATTCATCAATTCCCCTTTAACACTAGATTGCCGAAGGCAGTCATTTTGGCCATTTTTCAATTTCAAGTACAAAAACAATTGTGTATATTATGACCCAGCTTTTTAATATTTTGTGGCTTTTTGTACCACATAGAACTACGATTATTAATCATAGTAGCTGCTTCCTCCCCTCTTTCATTCCCCGTATTCACATGTGCTATACATATATTGCCTAAAAGCGATCATTTTGACCTTTTGTGAAATATTAAATAATCAAACTACTTTTTATACCCTTCACCACACTGTGGTACAGGGTATTATGTCTTTGTGCATATGTTTGTAACAGGCAAAAGGAATCGAGATAGACCCATGGTTCCTTTTGAGAATATGCATAGAATCACATTCTGAGTCGATTTATACATGTCCGTCCGTCCGTCTGTTGATGTTAAATTGTAAACAAAGTACAGGTCGCATTTATAATCTGATTTGGATGAAATTTGGCACAGTTCACTTATTTGGCCCAAGGACGAACCCTATTGAAATTGGAGAAAATCGGTTCAGATTTAGATATAGCTCTCAAAGTCCCTGAAAATCGTTCAATTTGCACGAATTTTGGCATAGCGTACTGAACTAGGTCCAGAATAATACTTGCCAAGTTTCGGTTCAGATTTAGATATAGCTCCCATATATAGTTTAGCCCGATTTTTAGTAAATGGTGCACCAAAGTCCATGAAAATCATGAGATTTGCACGAATTTTGGCATAGCGTACTGAATTATGTGTAGAATGACGTGTGGTATGTTTCGTGAAATTCGGTTCAGATGTAGACATGGCTCCCATATATATTTTCGTCCGATTTTAAGTAAATGGTGCACTTTAGTTCCATAGCTAGGCCGATTGACACAACGAACTCAAATCGGTTCAGATATAGATATAGCACTCCGTATATAATTTTGACTTATTATACCCTTCACCACACTGTGGTACAGGGTATTATGTCTTTGCGCATATGTTTGTAACAGGCAAAAATAATCGAGATAGACCCATGGTTCCTTTTGAGAATATGCATAGAATCAATTTCTGAGTCGATTTATGCATGTCCGTCTGTCCGTCTGTCTCTGTCTGTCTGTCACGAACCCTATTGAAATTGGGAAAAATCGGTTCAGATTTAGATATAGCTCCCATATATATTTAGCCGATTTAATGTAAACAGTCCCTATATATCTTTCGATTTGCACGAAATTTGGTACAGCCTAGTCATTTAGGTCTAGAATGATGTCTGCCAAGTTTCGTGAAAATCGGTCCAGATTTAGATATAGCTCCCATATATAATTTCGTAAGATTTCAGGTAAATGGTGCACCAAAGTCCCTATATACCTTTCGATTTGCACCACATTTGGCATAACGTACTGAATTGAGCCTAGAGTGATGTCTGCCAAGTTTCGAGAAAATCGGTCCAGATTTAGATATAGCTCCCATATATAATTTCGTCCGATTTCATGTAAATGGTGCCCCAAAGTCCCTATATATCTTTCCATATGCTCGAAATTTGGCATAACGTACTGAATTGAACCTAGAGTGATGTCTGCCAAGTTTCGAGAAAATCGGTCCAGATTTAGATATAGCTCGCATATATATTTTCGTCCCATTTCATATAAATGGTGCCCCAAAGTCCCTATATATCTTTCGATGTGCACGAAATTTTGCATAACGTACTGAATTGAGCCTAGAATGATGTCTGCTAAGTTTCGTGATAATCGGTCCTGATTTAGATATAGCTCCCATATATAGTTTCGTCCGATTTCATATAAATGGTACTCCAAAGTCCCTATATATCCTTCGATTTGCACGAAATTTGACATAACGTACTGAATTGAGCCTAGAATGATGTCTGCCAAGTTTCGAGAAAATCGGTCCAGATTTCTATATAGCTCCGGTATATAGTTTCGTCCGATTTAAGGTAAATGATGCACCAAAGTCGCAATATATCTTTCGATTTGCACGAAATTGGCCATAACGTACTGAATTGAGCCTAGAGTGATGTCTGCCTTTTTTCGTGAAAATCGGTCCAGATTTAGATATAGCTCCCTTTTATTATAGATTTATTTTAAGTAATTGACGCACCATGGAACCAGTATGCTGATAGAACAAAACATTCTGAAATTAGTATAACCTAACCTGTGACAAGTTTATTTATATTTGTTTGAAGTCGATTTACATACTTTATGGATAGATCTTGGTAGATTCACATTTAGATAAATATCACATATTTTAGTTCATCCAATTTCATGTTAATAGTCCTGTTTAATATACCCATAGTGGTGAAGGGTATCATATAGTCGGCCCCGTCCGACTTTACTACTTTCCTTACTGGTTAATGTTAATTGTACAACAAATAATCAATGGGTGTCTGATTGTGATTAAATTTTAAACAGTACGTAGGTTGGTAGATTAGGATCACATATTTAAGTTCGTTCAATTGCATGTCAATGTTCCTTCAAAAAGGCGACGTCTTTTAGGATACATATGTAGAATATTCCCAAAGTGGTGAAGGGTATCATATAGTCGGCCCAGTCCGACTTTACTGCTTTCCTTACTGGTTTATTATTGTAGAAAGTAAATTTCTTATTTGACCAGATCAGTAAAACAACATCGAAATCCGTTTGTTACTCTAGAAACACAAACGAACATACAAATCGGGTAAAATAAATTTTATATTTCCAGTCGATTTCACTCTTAGAGTAAAGACTTCATCTTTTTCGAACATTTTGTCCGCGCTCTTAGTTTTCAAAAGGAGAAACTCGAGAGCCCTACAACCGAAAACAAATAATAAGAACGTTTTGTATGATTGTAAATAATGTAAAAAATATTACAAAATTAGTTAAAAACCAGTGAGCGGAGCAGTATAGACGGACGGGGCCGACCATACGATACCCTACACAA
This sequence comes from Musca vetustissima, assembly GCF_032173495.1. Classification (NCBI taxonomy): domain Eukaryota; kingdom Metazoa; phylum Arthropoda; class Insecta; order Diptera; family Muscidae; genus Musca; species Musca vetustissima. The sequence continues at coordinate 6,617 of NW_026873210.1, read as the reverse complement.
CTACCACGGAACTAAAATTTTCTGCGGATGTTTATTCCGAGCATGGGCAATATTTCGTGATATTTGCATCCTCTTGCCCGATTAGAGGTAAACAGCACCTCTACCTCACACTGACATATTTTCCGAATATTACGAGTATTCAGTACAGCTATTGTCAAGATTCCCTTCACCGTGGGTTGTGTTGTGATGTTCGGCTTTCACAAAAAATTAAGTTTTCGGCCCACTTGATTCCAAAATTATTATCTGATCATCACCGAAAATTATAGGCGTTGTCCTTGACCATAACTGGAACCTTATGGAACATTTCAAAGCGATCAGCGCTATAGTTCCGCTCTAGAGTGATAATGGGTTACTAAATAATATACGAATAAATATTTAGGTGTAACTCCCACATCCGAGCACATACAACAATATAATTGGTATTAATTTAAAGGTCAACCACTCCTCTTGGATATAATATCATCTTCTCGGATCTATGTCATTCAGGGGTAAATATATACTCTATAGAATACAAATTTTGTAATTTTTCACAGAAAAGTCAGGGTCCATTTGACCCGCTAAATATTGACCAATCTTTATCAAAACAGACGTGCTCACTCTTTGGCCCGATCCCCTTCTCCATGCAAAATTTCACGATGTTCGGACCATTATTGCGGCCTCTGGAGCGAACAGAAAACCCGACAAAATTTAGTATTTGGTCCATTTCATCCCCTAAATATTTACCGATCTTTCCCAAAAACAATAGGGGTCTTCATTGGCCAGAACCCATCCATGCAAAATTTTGTGAAGATTGGTCCATAACTGTGGCCTGTATCGTGTTTACAAATTATAATGGACAGACGGACGGACGAACGGACACACATGTCTAGAACGACTCAGCTAGTCGAGATATGACGATCGGTATACTTAAAGGTGGGTCTGGGGCCAATATTTCGCGGCGTTACAAACTTTTGGGGCTGCACAAAGCTATAATACCCTGACAACATAGTTGTGTAGGGTATAAAAATTTCTTTACACAATAAAAATTCTTTCAGAATGAGGTCATTTTGACCGATTTTAGGCAATATAGGTATATACAAAATTAAAGTAGTCTTTTATATATATAATATAATAACACTTGTATACTCTTCACCACACTGTGGTACAGGGTATTATGTCTTTGTGCTTATGTTTGTAACAGACAAAACACAACGAGATAGACACATAGTTCCTTTTGGGAATTTGCATAGAATCACTTTCTGTGTTGATTTATGCATGTCCGTCCGTCTGTTGGTGTTAAATTGTACACAAAGTACAATACTAATAATAATAATCGCATTTAATTCACTTGATACGATTGTAGTATGTGACGAAAATCTATTTCCAAAATCTATCTATTTCCGATATTGACGACGCATGGTAGAGTGGAACATCCCCAAACTACTGCAATTAAGAAGTCACAAGTATATATGGCCATCACCAATATACACAGGTTTTATTTCGGGGGGTTGGGTGGAATTACCGAACATTTGTAGATATCATTATATGAGGTGCTATGCCTAATTGAGGACTGATATAGCTCTATGGCGAAACTAACATTTTTGCATCAGAATACATTTCTTTACGCTTAATATTAAAAATACCGAAAATCGGTAGGTATCATTATATGGGGGATAGGCCTAAATGTGGACACTTGGTTCCTTTTGAGAATATAGAATCACTTTTTAAGTCGATTTAAGCATGTCCGTCCGTCCGTAAACAAAGTACAAGTCGCATTTATGATCCGAATTGGATGAAATTTGACACAGGGCACTTATTTGGGCCAAGGACGATTAGCACGATATTTGGGATAGCGTAATGAATTAAGTTTAGAATGATATGTGCTAAGTTTCCTGAAAATCCGTCCAGATTTAGATATAGCTCCCATATTTCTTCGTCCGATTTAATGTAAATGGTGTACTAAAGTCCCTATGTATATTTCGATTTGCACGAAATTTTGCACGGCTTACTGAATTAGGTCTAGAAGGATGTGTGTTAAGTTTCCTGAAAATCGGTCCAGATTGAGATGTAGCTCCCATATATATTATCTGCCGATTTAATGTATATGGTGTACCAAAGTCCCTATATATATTTCGATTTGCACGAAATTTGGCACAGCGTACTGAATTAGATCGATAGTGATGTGCGTTAAGTTTCCTGAACATCGGTCCAGATTTAGATATAGCTCCCATATATATTTTCGTCCGATTTAATGTAAATGATGTACCCAAGTCCCTATATATCATTCGATTTGCACGAAATTTGGCATAGCATAATGAATTAAGTCTAGAAATATGTGTTTTAAGTTTCGTAAAAATCGGTTTAGATTCAGATATAGCTCCTATATATTTTTTCTTCCTATTTTATGTAAATTGTGCACTAAAGACCCAACGTATTAGTAGTTAATATAAGTTATTTTCTGGCAATTCTCATTTAAATCGGTTCAGATTTTGATGTAGCTTCTACATATATATTTTCGTCCGATTTTACACAAAATTGACACAAATTTTGCACAACGTACTAGAGTTCGTATAACCTAGATGTTGGATGCTTCACCAAGGTGGGTCCAATCGGCACAAAATTTTGCACTATGTACTGAAGTTTGTATAACATAACGTTTGGCAAATTTAGTTGAAATAGGTTTAGATTTCTATATATGTAAGTCCTTCAAAAAATCGTCATCTGTTAGGATTCATCTGTTGGATATATCCAAAGTGGCGCCGTCCGACTTTACTACTTTCCATACTGTTTTTTTTTTGTTTTTTGTTTTTTAAGAATGCTATTTTTAAATCCGCCGTCACCATCGTAAGAGAATGACATTCATATGTTACTGTTTTTCTTAAAGACGGAATTTATATTCATGTAATTCGCTTTAGTTTTACATTTACAACACCATCGCCACAACGACTGTACCGACGTAATCACAGACACATATGTTCAATTCTACCATTCTTTACAGGTTGTTGCTGCAAACTCTATACCATTTACCACAGTACACGTATAAATTTGCATTTCCCTTCATCACATTGTAGCACGTCCTATGTAATACAGGAATATTCATGAGTCAGGAAACCAAATTCTTGAATTTTCCCCGATGCGCTACATATAGCTAACTTGGCTGCAAATTACAGTTAAAAGGAAAGCCAGGGGAAGAACCTACGTACCCACCGTTATGCGACGGGTTTTGCAAAATGTTTAAATGGTTCTGACATTGATTGTTTTTCTTTACAATATATTTTAATGACATATCCTTGCTTAATGGTTGTAATGATGAATGCATTAACACATTATAACTACAGCAATAATGACGGTACGGTCTCGGAAGTATTAACGCATCATCATCATAGTCTGCAATGATAAGGTTAATGTAGACAATTACAGCCATATCATATCTATCGTTACGTGAGATAGTAAAAACACGCGCCTCCTTTAGATCACGCGCACATTCCAGTCATTAAGTACAAATTGGTTGCAGAAATATTGTATATTTCTGTATATATGTATAACAAAGTGAAAAACTGTAATATAATAGAATTTAATAAACCGTAAATCAGACCGGTTTTGGCTGTAATTTGGAATTTTGAATTCTCATTGGGTGACAAATCTCACTAACTAAAGTTTGCAATATTAGTCTACCCCATTTAATTATATAGCCACGAGCGTTATTATGGGTTAGTTCCTCTGCTTCTGAGTTTAACGACGCAAAAATGGCATTAAACCAAACAAGTAAACTTTTTAAAACATAAAGAACTCAATGTTTTTACTACCACTACCCGTCTGTTTTGAAAAGTACAAACAAAATTTCGCGGACGTCACCCTGCCGTAATTTCAGGACACTGTGCAAAATTTTGTCTCAATTGGACAAGCATTTACAGTATGGTGCACCATTTACATAAAATCGGAGGAAACTATATATGGGAGCTCAATCTAAAACTGAACCGAGTCCAACAAAACTTCGCATACATCAATTTACATAAAACCGCAGGAAACCATATATGGGAGCTCAATCTAAATCTGAACCGATTCCAACAAAACTTCGCATACATCCATCAGGATCCAATTCAGTACTCTGTGCAAAATTTTGTCCCAATCGGACCAATATTGGGAGTTTGGTGCTCATTTTACATAAGCGACATGTGCCAAATTTTATTCAAATCGGATCGTAAATGCGACCTGTACTTTGTTCACAAAAATAAATTGTCGGATGCATGCATAAATCGACTCAGAATGTGATTCTATCTCAAAAGGAACCATGAGTCTATCTCTATTCCATTTGCCTGTTACAAACATATGCACAAATACATAATACCCTGTACCACAGTGTGGTGAATGGTATAAAAAGGAAATAATCGCACATGAGTTAAATTATAAATATGTTTAAAGACATAAATTGAATCGCTCTTGTATTGTTGCACAATTTTAAAAGTAAAGTTTTACAAGGAAACAAAATGGAAAGGATAATCACCGTTCATGCTCGTTTAAGAATCTATTAGCAATAGCGTAACCGTAACACACGAGCGTAATATTTTACAGCATCACCGTCAGCCTTGGTTGCCATAAAATGGTCGTGCAAAAATTTGCTGTTGTGTTTCCATTCCAAAGGAATGACATTCGTTCTTTTCTCCGAGTACCTTTCATTGTTTATGATTGTCTCGGTTTGTTAACTTTTAATTTTGTATTCCACGCTTGTTATGTTTTGTTGTTCGATTCTTGTTTGGTTGTTGTATTCTTCAAGTGCGTAGCTAATGTTGTTTAAACAAAGGGTAAGGACATTACATGAGTTTTTATGTTGGTTTTTGAAAAACGTGGAACAGCATTCTCTGCAAAGGATTTATTGTAATAGTGAAGTAGAGGAAATGTGGTGCGTTAATTCTTTATGAAATTAAAAAAATATCTGTTTCCCGGGGATGGTTTGGAATATAACGTGGAAAACAAAGAAGAGTACGAATGGTTCACGCAAACAAATATCCAATACAAACCAGAAAGGAAATGATCTCTCGGTCGTAATATTTTGGAAAGTTTTGGCATGTATTTCAACCCAATTGGCTGTAACTTTACATTTTGGATGATCATTGAGTAGAAAGTCTCCTTACAAAAAATTGTCAATATTGAACCAAGTTTCCGGGTAGCCCCATTATTCGGTATTTTAGTCCTACCAAAATTATCAATATATGTTTTGATCCATTTCCTATATAACGTCACCGACACATTTTCGCTATTTTTTAGGACTTAGAGGCATTTTCCAATTGTAGTGACTGTAATATGTTAAAAATTTCAAATTTGGCACTTTGAATTATTTGATATAGATGCCACATACAGCTGTCGCCCCATTTTCTGTCACAATAGCGATCTAAAATTCGATAAAAGATCACTTATTTTGACTTGAGCCTTACATAATGAGTAATTTTATGAGACACATCAAATATAATTTAAATTACCCACTAAGAGAATTTTAGATGCTCGAAAACGAATGCAACCATGGAACAATCCCCTAAAAATTTAAGCACGTATTTCGATTTATATATTTTAAATTGAGAAATTACCATGAAACCACGCTAATAGTCTATCCCAACAATCTATCCCCAAATAATATAAGGGGAAGTCAATAGCCTTTTATTTTAACGTTCTCCCTCCTCGGACAGAAAAATGGCTTTGAAAAGTTAGCGTTAACAAATTGAATAGACAACCCTCCAAAAAGAGCTATAAAAAGTTAAACAAAATTTCAACATGATTTGTAAGTTTGAATATAATACCCCCTGAACCGCATCATCCTCTTCTACTTTTTAGTGGCCAACCATTTTTTGGTGACGACTGGCAACCACTAACGAAACAACAACAACGACCACCACGACAACAAAACATAAAAAAGAGAGGACAAAAATAGAGCTATTTAATGGCCTTAATTTGTAAATGTCACTTCGTCGTCGCAATAAAATCACGTTCACTACACTTAATTAGGTTCTGTTTTTGAGTTTATTCTAGTCTGTCTATCGGTCTGTCTTTTATGTTAGTTAAATTGCTTACTATGCTACAAATCGAGTAATATGGATTTTTAATTGGAAAAAGCCGCCCTAATAATGTTAATCTGTTTAATTTTGTATCGTCAATTTATTGCAGTAGATGCCGATTGTAAAAAGTGTAGGTTTGTAGGTGTATGTAAAAATTGCGTTGAAAGCTTTTATTAAATCTATCTAAAAACACTAATTAACTTACATAAAATTTATATAAAAATAAACTTAATAAACGTCGTTATATATTAAATTTGATAGGTTGATACGACATCCACCCAACTGGACTATATCTACATAACCAGTAGTAAAGTGGAACTGGGCCGACTATATGACACCCTTCACCACTTTGGGTATATTGCACATATGTATCCTAACAATTTCATGTAAATGTTCCATCGAAGGAACATACACATGATTTTCTGCAACCTATGCTTAATTTAATTTCATTAGGGCAGATTTATAGTCGTTAATCTCAAACAGACACGTGTTCGAAAAATATATGGAAGCTATAACGTCATTCTAGTCTCAATTGGTACGCTGTGCAAAATATCGTGTCAAACGGAGAAACATTAGGAGTTTGTGCACCAT
>NW_026873209.1:0-14009 GCF_032173495.1 Musca vetustissima | reverse complement strand
AGTTGCAATTAATTCGAGCCGAGCTAAAATCGAACATTGAAAAAGCATACAACCATAATAGAGAACAATATAATTTACGTACTCGACCGATTACGTATACCGTAGGTCAAGTGATATATCGTAGAAACTTCGCACAAAGCAGTGCTGAAAAGAATTTTAATGCAAAACTAGCTCCACTTTATTTGCAAGCCAAAGTAAGAAGAAAAGTAGGCAATGTTTATTATGAACTCGAAGATATGAATGGAAACATAATAGGAACATTCCACGCTAAGGATATGCGACCATAATTTATTATTACCCGGTTTTGTGGTAAATTATGGTTCCATCACAATTCCTCTTTTCGGTTAATAAAATGTTCGCTGGGATGTCAATAGCTATTTTTAGCATATTATTTTTCGAACATTCTGAAAATTGTATCTAGACATGAATCTTTTTTGGTGCCGATGTGTCTCGGATAACACCTGTTACATTCACTGCCTTGTCTCATATGGACTGTTTAGCGAGCCACCCACATAAATTGGCGTAGCTTAGAGATAGTATCTCGGCCTTGCAGTCGTAAGGACCAGAGTTCAAACCCGGCTAACACCAATCCGTCTTTTTTAATTTTTTTATTTTAACTATTTTTTTTCTATTATACCGTTAGTGGAGACTTAGAATCAGCTAATAATTTCTATGTATTAGTGAGAATGCACTCAAATGTGTTCTAAAACATACTTAGCTCTTCTCTAATTGACTTATGTACCTTTGCTTAGTGGTGAACAATAATTAGGTTGTTTTACGATAGTATCATTATGCTGCTACAAAATCTCTTCCTTCTTTCCGTTGCTGACCATACAAAGATCAAACACGCATATCAGAAACCAAAAAAAAAAAAAAAAAAAAAAAAATTCTTTGTCATTTAAAAAGAAAAATTTAAAGTGAAAAAATAAGTGATTTTAATCCGCAAAATCCTTTAGTCTAATTAATTAATGACTAAATAAAATAAATTATCACTTTAAAAGCGAACTAATATTCGTAAAATTTTTGTGGAAATTTTTGCAAATTCCCAAAAAAAGTCATCAATCGAAAAACGCTGACATCTAAGTAAATTTACAAATTTTTACAACAACATTTTCCGAAAAGCAATTAAATTTCCAAGACGGTAAGAATTAAAATTCTAATTGTTTTCAAAATTGGTATTAGAAAAGTGTTATTTTTTTTCTTGACATACAGATTGCAATTAATACCACCTTTACGGCAACATTTTCCGTGAAACAAAAAAAATCCCCATTGGGATTTTAAAAAAATCAGTGTTCGTCATCATTAAATTACTGTCACCAAATTTTCCTTGGCATATTACCACCACTATCCGAATAAAATATCTTGATGCTATTGGTACAAATAGATATTCCTCAGCAACATTTGTAACAAAATCTGCCACTGTGCGAGACATCACGTGTCAAGCCAGACACGCACCAGACAATTGGATTTACGATATAATTTACTACGTGCTAAAAATAGAACTGCAACATACAGGCGTCTCGCTTGCACATTGCACAACACGTAGATCAGCATTGGAAAGGCAGAGCACAGCGATCGTGTGCAAAAGCATTAGTTAAGAAGCCGGCTACACAACAGCTCAGTAGCCTAGGCAGCAAAAAGGCACTGCTACCAACCATAAGGTCGCGGGTTCGACCCCCGACATCGGCAACAGCATTATTTATGAAATTTAAAATCTAATATTTAGAACTTATAAAATCGCAAAACATGTATCGCAAGTATTCATAAAATTTTGATCATCATGTTCCCCCTAAACATATGCAAACATTTACCTTAACATATTAAAATTCCTTACAGTTCCATCATCACACACATAAACACACACATACACCAGTTCATCGAGGCCTCGACGATCAGCGTAAATATGTGGATTTAAAAAAGGATACAAATAATAATCCTTTGAAAACTGCAACAACAACAGAGTGAGTTATAAAATGAAAATATAAAAAATATTTGCATATGTAGGGTTTAATAATATATGTAGTTGTTAAAATATGAAAAAAGTCCTTGTAACAAAATAATTATCCTTTAGGAAAAGGAATAAAAAAAAGAATGAACTCGTCCAAAAATCCATTTTTTCTAATATAAAATTTTGAATCCTTTAAATCTTAAATTAAATCTATAATATAAATTATATATTTTTTTCTTATTCATCTATATTTAAATTAAAACCTAAATTCATATACCTCTCATTTTACTGAGAAACATGTAAAAGTAAAATTTTCGATTAATTCCATTTCTATCTCGTTGGATAGTAATCTGATAATTTAGCAATTTTTTATTTTAACAAAGTTAAATATATAAACTCTTATTTCCATCTTTTATTTTTACATAATTCTCAGTGAAATATTCATAATATCGATTTTGCTATGTATTTTCTTAAATCCATGATGTTTGTAAATTTTTCCGAAATATTTGGTTAGAAGTATCTTATCACTATGTGCCCTAGAAAATGAATTTTAAATATATACTCGTTAATAACGAAATGAAGAGCTAAATCTAGTATAATTTCTTACTATGGTGAGGTAATATAAAGAGAGGGTAAATCGCATTAGGGGTCTCAACAAAATATGTAGCCTTTGAGACTATGGTAGGGTAAGGGTTATGAGGCTCAACTCCAAAATCCACCTGGAGTTATATTATAATCGAAGATTGACCTTAGTCCAGCCAAAACAAGTATTTATTTCTTTTCGGGAGTCTAAAATATTTTCTGGTTTTATGTTTGAAAGATACGTTTAGGAGCTTAAAAAGGACAACGAACCCCCCTCCGGCTGCTTGCTAGTGCAACAATGGCTCCCATCGTCCTAATTATGCCCTATATTCATCATTTATTTTTCTACCAACGTATCTCTCGGTGTTCAGGTTAAAAACTAATCTAGGAGGTTGTTTATGACATAGTCATATTAATATCACAAAATTACTCCAAACGAGGTTGAACATTACATATTCTCAAAAGGAACCTTGGGTCTATCTCGTTTCCTTTTGCCTCTTACAAACATAAGCACAAAGCCATAATACCCTGTACCACAGTGTGGTAAAGGGTATATGATCAAAAGCTAAATACTGATCTCTACTGTCAACAACTGGACCGTTTAAAGATAGCAATTGAGCACAAACGGTCAGAATTGACCAACAGGAGAGATGTCATGTTCCACCAGGACAATGCTAGGCCACACACATCTACACTGTCTCACCAGAAACTTCGGGAGTTTGGTTGGGAAGTTTTAACCACCAAAGTTTTCCACCAAACAGTCCGGACTTGGCACCAAGCGATTATTATATTTTTCTTGTATTGCAAAATTTTTTTAATGATAAAAACTGGTATCTCGAGAGGATTGTGAATATCGACCACTAGAGTTTTTTGCAAATCGAGAGCAGGACTTCTATGAGAGAGGCATTATGAAGTTACCTTGAAAATGTCAACACATCATACAACAAAACGGTGCGTATTTGGCTCAAATCGGACATTCCGAAGCATGTTAAATAAAGGCCTATAGTTCAAATAAAATTAATGGATTTCTTTTTCCCCAACATAATATTTATATTATAGCAAATTATATCCGACACCATTATATTGTGCTTATTTTGAGACACATTTTTAAAATTGTTTCGATTTAATATAATCAAAAAGCTTTTGAATGTTTTTCGGTATTTTTTTTTTTTTTTTTGTACGATTTTATATCGTCCGACGTTGTCCTTTACTAAATGGATTATATTGGACTATACCTTGTATAAAAATTAATAAACCTTCAACCAACCTAAATACGGAGAAAGAAAATTTATCTAATAACACTGGTATACACATGTAGTAAGAAATTACTTATACATCCTACAAATTGTTGTATATAAGTGTTTACTAAAATGCACTCCAATTAAATTGAAGAAAACAAACCCATTTAAGTGTCTCTTTAGAATAAGTCAAATATTTCTATTTTTTAGCAAAGTTCATTTAAATTTATAAATGTTGTTCATTTCAAAAACTTTTTTTGAAACATTCCTTTTATTAGTCTAGACATTTGCCATCACACACACACTTTATTTCAATTACCATGAACTTTAGATTGTTAAATTAATTTAAATTTGATGTTGCTTTTTGTTTTGTCCAAAGAACATATTCGAGAAAAAGTGCAAAAAACAAATATTGAAGAAAATATTCTTGTCTAGCAACGTATTTTATTTAATTGAAACAAATTTGGTAATGTCAGTCAAAAAGTATCCACACAGACAAAAGAGTATACATAAATACATACATAAATAGAGGAATTGATAGAATGTCGTTGGTGCTATTCGTAGAAAAGTTAAATATTTTTAAATTTCCTGCAATGTTTATTGTATGTATATTCTTGAATATATATCAAGTATGTATGAATACAGATCATTGTTCCGAGAATGACTATTCTTCAACTCAAATTTCTAACTCTATTCCGACTTCGGAGTAGTAAACTAAATTGTTGAAAGTTCTAGTCGCATTTTACAGCAAGATATATATAAAATATCTCCTCCTAATGTAGGTTTGTGTGTGTTTTAAACTCCACTCTCTTGTCTCCACTCCTGTGTCTGTGAAATGTAGCTTTATAAAATATAACTTTTGTGGAAAAATATAAAAATAATACAAACAACCAAATTTTTTTTGGGAAATATTTTTATCGATTTTTATTACCAATTTTCAAATAGGCCAACTTCTTTTCCACAGCATATCTTCTTGAAGTAACATTTGCAAATCCGCACTTATTTTTTTCGAACATTATATTCCAAAAAGTAACATCTCTCAATGTTGTGGATTTTTTCCTGATATCCTCCAGACATTCGGATCTCCTTTTGATCCATTCGATTTAATATACATTTAATCTGTCGGAACTTTATAAGGGGACTATGTTGTTGCATTATGTAGTTGTAAGTTATTCATTTTCTGAAATAATAATGTTTCAAATTACTTAAAGCTGCTTCGATGAGGGTGGGTGGTCTATATCAAAACTTGAACCTTTACAGAATTTTAGTTTGAAAACATTTATTTTACCCTCCAATATTTCGGAATGCCCCAATTTCAGCCACTACAATGGGAACATGCTGCTAAAACATTCACAATGGGCCTATACAAATATGTGCTAGGTCAAAAATGTTCTGTGAAACCTTTATAACAAACTAGCATATGCCCGTCACTTCATTAGCGAATGTGGGATATATTTAAACATGTATTAACATATTATTTTATTTTCCCAGAAAACTGCATATGTTAGAAAAACTAAGCAATACACACATTAATATCGACCATAAATTATATTTGAATACCATTTAGCACACATTATCTCCAAGAGTACCCACCTCAACCATCCAACCAAATTTCCCGCATACCCCGATCCTACACCCTCACAATGATTCCAAATTCAAATTTCAGGATTCCAATTCTATGGTTCACCCACAATTTAAATTGTACCAAATTTAGTACACAATAGTACAATTTCTAATATTTCCTTCTTAACACAAACCTTCTCCCCCACAGTGATCCTAAATACATGTTTCAGGATTCCAACTCTATCGGTTCACCCACAACTCAAATTGTACCAAACTTAGTACACAGTAGTACCAATTTCCAAAACTTCCTACATACCCCAATCCTACACCCGCACAGTGATCAGGATTCCAATTCTATCGGTTCGCCCACAATTCAAATTGTACCAAATTTAGTAAACAGGAGTACCAATTTCCAAAACTTCCTACATACCCTAATCCTAGACCCCCACAGTGATCCAATTTTCAAAACTTCCTACATACCCCAATCCTAAATCCATGTTTCCGGATTCCAACTCTATCGGTTCACCCACAAATCAAATTGTACCAAATTTAGTACACATTAGTAAACATTTTTACATATCTCGATTTACACCTAAACAGTGATCATCATTCTAGCTCTCGCCTAAAATTCAAATTCTACAAAATTTATTATCATTTAGTACCCATGAATATAAATTGCTTAAACAGAATCCAGAGCCCAATCCTACACCCCTACAGTGATCGTGACTCCAAATTTCATTGTTTCCGCTCTATCGGTTCATCCAAATACATATTGTACCAATTATAGTACGATTTAGTACTTTTCGTACACATCAATAAAAAATCCAATACTACGTACATATCCCATTCCTACACTCCGACGGTAATGTTAATTTCAAATTGTAGGATTCGAGCTCGATTTGTACCTCCAAAATAAATGTCCACCAAACATGTACACATGTGCCCACTTTTCGTACCGTTCTAGTATGAATTTCCAAAAACCCAGCCTTATCTGTCACATTTGGATCAAGAGTGACCCTCGTTTTGGCGTTGATGAATCGTTAAGTCAGTCAACCACTTTACTCTTTTATTAGTAAAGATTACAGCCACATCGGCCGAATATTGGTCGGTACCGTTATTGGGAGCTATAAAAAACTGGAAAATTTGATCCTGAAACTACCCTCAGCATTATGGCTAATGAGGGTTTATACACTTTGATACGGTAAAAATATGCCGCATCGAAATATTGGTTTTAGATCCCATGTTTCTTTGGATCAAATACGTTTCAGGCAACTTGGAGTCGATTTACAAATGTTCGTCCCTCAGTCTGTCTGGACGGCTGGACGGCTGGTGTGCACGATAACTCTGGAAGGGAGAAACCGATGTCATCCAAACACATCGTAATATTTCAAAGTTAGTTCAAATTCGAAGATGGGGAATATCCTTCTGGTACAATATAGTCAAAATTATACAAACAAAAAACAACAAAATATTTTTTTAATACGAAATGTCACACTTCCAAAATACAAACATAATGGATTTCTTTTTTCCCAACCTAATATTATTTACTTATTTTTATATTATTTATTGATGCCAAGTAATTTATGGAGTATTTTAATTTTTCTTAATTTAAAAATTTTACTCGTATTATTTACACCATAACTGTATGACGCTATTTAACTTATTAATCCACCAGAATATCAAACCAGACTACTTCTACTTTAATTTACTACTTCAACGTTAAACGCATAAAGAATGCATGACACGCTATTGCTGTGCGTATAATGTTGTGACATCGTTGAAATTATATAACATCAGTTCATATTTCATAAACAAGCCTCTCGCATCCTCCTTCATACATATGTATATCCGCAATAGTGTGGTGTACGCAGAAAACCCCATCATACACCATTAGCCATCATTCCGTGCAGACAGTAATGTCCTTAAATTAACCCAAAAGGTCTATAAAAGTGTCAGTAAAATACATCTTCATTGATTAATCACCCGAAGCTGAGCGACATGAATAAATATTGTATCTATTAATATGCGTACAACACAGTGGAACAAAAAAAGGAAGACGGGAGTGGAAAATTTAGTACTTCAATACAATATTTTGGATAATCTTTAAGTGATTTTTTATACTCTTTCTAGTCGAGCTTAATGATCGAAATTTTGCAATGAAAAGGAAAGCCAGGAGATGAACCTACGTATCCACCATTATGCGACGCGTTTCGCCGTTGGTTAAAGCGGCTCATCAGGCATATTGGGCCATGTGGCTTTACAAATGTCGTAAGTTGATAACTTGTATTTATTCCGCCCTGATGCGAAACTTGCATATGCGAATTAAATTCAAATTTGTCAAAGTTCGACATTTGTCTTCATTCTAGAAACAGTCCTTTTCAAAGCAGATTTTTGTTATAGCGATGGATAATTAATCCACACACCTACAATTGCTTCCATGGTATACACATGTTTTTGCGCAACCGTTTTGGAAGTGTGTTGATGGATAATCTATAAATTCTAATACAAAAGGAAATGTACTAAAAAAATCAGGTCTGATCATTTATAAATGTTACAAATATTCTACAATGTTCATCACTGTTGTTGCCAATGATGTCGAAGAAAATGTCGTGAAGAAATGAAAATGTAGATGTCGTGACTTTAATATAATGATATGGACATTGCTATTTAGCTAAGGTAAACGATAATGTATGTTTTTTTATTGTTTACTCTATATAATCGAGAGCTTGACGGAAGCGTATATGCTGGAAACTGTATATGAAATTTTTAAATTAAATTCAATTTTTATACCCTTCACCACACTGTGGTACAGGGTATTATGTCTTTGTGCATATGTTTGTAACAGGCAAAAGGAATCGAGATAGACCCATAGTTACTTTTGAGAATATGCATAGAATCACTTTCTGAGTCGATTTACGCATGTCCGTCCATCCGTTTGTCCGTCTATCCGTCCGTCCGTCCATGTATTTTTGTGAACAAAGTACAGGTCGCATTTATGATCCGATTTGGATGAAATTTGGCACAGTTCACTTATTTGGCCCAGGGACGAACCCTATTAAAATTGAGAAAAATCGGTTCAGATTTAGATATAGCTCCCATATATATTTTCGTCCGATTTTATGTAAATGGTGCACCAAAGTCCCTATATATCGTTCGATTTGCACGAAATTTGGCACAGCGTAATGAATTAAGCCTAGAATGATGTCTGCCAAGTTTCCTGAAAATCGGTCCAGATTTAGATATAGCTCCCATATATATTTTCGTCCGATTTTATGTAAATGGTGCACCAAAGTCCCTATATATCTTTCGATTTGCAAGAAATTTGGAAAAACGTACTTAATTGAGCTTAGAGTGATGTCTACCAAGTTTCGTGAAAATCGATCCAGATTTAGATATAGCTCCCATATATAGTTTCGTCCGATTTTATGTAAGTGATGCACCAAAGTCCCTATATATATTTCGATTTGCACGAAATTTGGCATAACGTACTTAATAGAGCCTAGAGTGCTTTATGCCAAGTTTCCTGGAATGATGTGTGCTGAGTTTCGTGAAAATCGGTTCAGATTAAGATATATATATATATATATATCCGTCAGATTTAATGTAAATAATGTACCAAAGTTCTAATATTGCATAGATCGATTGATTTCAAGTAATTGACACACCAAGGAACCAATATATGATTGAAAGAACAAAACGTACTGAAATTAGTATAACCCAACCTGTGAAAAGTTTCGTTGAAATCGGTTCAAATTTGGATATAGATTCCACATATATTTTCATCTAAGGTAATTGGTGTTTTTAAGACCCTATATATCTTTGTACGAAATTTGGCATAGCGTGCTGAATTGCGTCTATAATAATGTGTGCCAAGTTTCATGAAAATCGGTTCAGATGTATATAAAGCTCCCATATATATATATATATAGTCGCCCGATTTTAGGTAAATGGTGCACCAAAGTCTTTGAAAATCATTCCATTTGCACGAAATTTGTCATAGCGTACTGACTTAAGTTTAGAATTACGTGAGCTAAATTTCGTGAAAATCGGTTCAGATTTAAATGTAGCTCCCATATATATTTTCGTCCGGTTTTATGTAATTGGTGCATCGATAGGATACATCTTAGGATACATCTGTTGAATATACCCAAAGTGGTGAAGGGTATCATATAGTCGGCCCAGTCCGACTTTACTACTTTCCTTACTGGTTATATTTATAATTAGAATTAGACATTGTTGGATGTCTAATTGCAATGTTGTATGGCATAATTGTGGTTCTGCGTCGTTAATGTGCTGAATCGCAACAACTTTCGAACTGATAAAGATATTTTTCTTCTTTTCAGCTTTCCAGTGAATTCAAATCAAGTTGGTAAATTTAAGCCGGTAAGATAACACACATTTTTACACATCTTAATATATAAAATAGCTTAGTGATAAGTGAGTGAGCAACTGACAGATCATCATCCAGGCGAAACGGCTGAAGCTATTAGCTTGAAATTTTGAGTGGATGTTGTTGTTTGTGTGAATGAGTGAGGGGTTGGGTTTTTGGAAACTCGAACTAGAAGGATACGAAAAGTACTAAAATATACTTAATATGCTATCATTTATTTTAGTCAATCGGGAGGAGCTAGAATTGTGAAATTTGGAATGTGAGTCAAAAGGGTTTATGTTTGACCTATAATTGATTTTGTGTGAACGGATAGAGCTGGACTCCTGTATTTGGAATAAAAATTATTAATGGGGTGTAGGTTTGAGGTGGTTTAGAAAATTCGTACTTATGGGTACTAAGTGATATACAAATTAGTATAATGTGGTTTTTGGCTGAACGGATAGAAATGGAAACCTAAAATTTGGAATATTGATTGATGTTTGAGCGACGAATTCACATATAGAAGTAGTTTTCTTCGTACTTATGTGTACTAAATGGTTCTAAATTTGGTACAATTAGATTTTTTGTGAACGGATAGTGCTAGAATCCTGAATTTTGGTATTCAAATTACTGTTGGAGTGTTGGATTGAGATATTTAATTAATTTTTACTTATGGCAACAAAAAGTACTAAGTGGTACCAAATATTGTACAATTTGTTTTTTATATAACAATGTCTATACATGGCAAAATTTAATTTTTGTATGGAGAACTTGTTAAAACTCATAGCCTTTGTTTTTCATCCTTGTGATTCGTGGTAGGCTATCGTAGAGTACAAATGTTTCAAATAGTCATGAGATTTTGTCCTGTGCTGGCTTTTTTTCATGCAGACTCAAGGTATACCACATTACCTGCACTTGTGTTTACTGAAGAAATGTCTAATTTTTTTCCTAAATTGGTAAATATGTGGTGCAATCGCGCATATTATTTGATACTTAGTACTTACTAAATATTTTAATGCTTTAATAATAAAGATTAAAATACATCTGTAAAACAAAAAAATATTTTTAAACTTCAACCGAAAAAAGTCAATTTCATGAAAATTTTAATTTTTGCTACTGATTCTCGACCTGAATTAAATAAATTAAACAGATCATAGCTATCTTATTTTTTTGAGAACAGCAAACTATAGAACATGTTTAAGTTATTCTAAAATTTTCAGTTTACAAAAAAAGTGACTATACCACATTACCAACCTATACCACATTTGCATCACCTCCTCTAATAAACTTGATATGCGATATTGGAATAGAGGTGGAATTCGGAATTATAGTTATAAAGTATTCAAGATTTCCATATAAATTAATTATTTATTTATTTATTTTTGTATTCCCTTTCTGCATACGAAGTAGCGGATACTTCGCTAGCAGGACAAGTCGGTTAAGTTTGACCACAACCATGAAGGGGGCATTTAAAATGCATGGAAACGTTCCGGATTTTTATATATGGTGTTTTTATATATGACAAATAATTAGAACCAATTCGGTTATATCCAGATCCATACCAGATAATGAGGGTACCATTATATGTGGGCTATCCCTAAAAATAGACCAATTTTGATAATTCTTTGCAGGAATAGATGCTATCAAATTATAATTCAAAACACCAAATTACAGTCCCCACACTTTCAAAATTATTGAATTTTGGGAGGTGCTGTTATCTGCGGGCTATCCTAAAATAGGACCAATATTGATAATTTTTGGTAGAAAGATTTAACAACCAATGAAAATTCAAAATACTTATTTACAGCCAATTTTCATGAAAAAAGTGTTCAAAACCCCAAAAATTTCGACATTTGGGAAGTTCAGTTATGTAGGGGCCAAAAAGGGTCCAAACTGAAAATATTTGCTAGGAAAAATTTTTACCCAATTAGAACCCAAAGTACCAAACTTCAGTTAATTCGGTTGTGGTATTATGGGTTATACCTTTTTTCAAATTGGCTGTAAATAAGTATTTTGAATTTTCATTGGTTGTTAAATCTTTCTACCAAAAATTATCAATATTGGTCCTATTTTAGGATAGCCCGCAGATAACAGCACCTCCCAAAATTCAATAATTTTGAAAGTGTGGGGACTGTAATTTGGTGTTTTGAATTATAATTTGATAGCATCTATTCCTGCAAAGAATTATCAAAATTGGTCTATTTTTAGGGATAGCCCACATATAATGGTACCCTCATTATCTGGTATGGATCTGGATATAACCGAATTGGTTCTAATTATTTGTCATATATAAAAACACCATATATAAAAATCCGGAACGTTTCCATGCATTTTAAATGCCCCCTTCATGGTTGTGGTCAAACTTAACCGACTTGTCCTGCTAGCGAAGTATCCGCTACTTCGTATGCAGAAAGGGAATACAAAAATAAATAAATAAATAATTAATTTATATGGAAATCTTGAATACTTTATAACTATAATTCCGAATTCCACCTCTATTCCAATATCGCATATCAAGTTTATTAGAGGAGGTGATGCAAATGTGGTATAGGTTGGTAATGTGGTATAGTCACTTTTTTTGTAAACTGAAAATTTTAGAATAACTTAAACATGTTCTATAGTTTGCTGTTCTCAAAAAAATAAGATAGCTATGATCTGTTTAATTTATTTAATTCAGGTCGAGAATCAGTAGCAAAAATTAAAATTTTCATGAAATTGACTTTTTTCGGTTGAAGTTTAAAAATGTCTTTTTGTGTTACAGATGTATTTTAATCTTTATTATTAAAGCATTAAAATATTTAGTAAGTACTAAAAATCAAATAATATGCGCGATTGCACCACATATTTACCAATTTAGGAAAAAAATTAGACATTTCTTCAGTAAACACAAGTGCAGGTAATGTGGTATACCTTGAGTCTGCATGAAAAAAAGCCAGCACAGGACAAAATCTCATGACTATTTGAAACATTTGTACTCTACGATAGCCTACCACGAATCACAAGGATGAAAAACAAAGGCTATGAGTTTTAACAAGTTCTCCATACAAAAATTAAATTTTGCCATGTATAGACATTGTTATATAAAAAACAAATTGTACAATATTTGGTACCACTTAGTACTTTTTGTTGCCATAAGTAAAAATTAATTAAATATCTCAATCCAACACTCCAACAGTAATTTGAATACCAAAATTCAGGATTCTAGCACTATCCGTTCACAAAAAATCTAATTGTACCAAATTTAGAACCATTTAGTACACATAAGTACGAAGAAAACTACTTCTATATGTGAATTCTTCGCTCAAACATCAATCAATATTCCAAATTTTAGGTTTCCATTTCTATCCGTTCAGCCAAAAACCACATTATACTAATTTGTATATCACTTAGTACCCATAAGTACGAATTTTCTAAACCACCTCAAACCTACACCCCATTAATAATTTTTATTCCAAATACAGGAGTCCAGCTCTATCCGTTCACACAAAATCAATTATAGGTCAAACATAAACCCTTTTGACTCACATTCCAAATTTCACAATTCTAGCTCCTCCCGATTGACTAAAATAAATGATAGCATATTAAGTATATTTTAGTACTTTTCGTATCCTTCTAGTTCGAGTTTCCAAAAACCCAACCCCTCACTCATTCACACAAACAACAACATCCACTCAAAATTTCAAGCTAATAGCTTCAGCCGTTTCGCCTGGATGATGATCTGTCAGTTGCTCACTCACTTATCACTAAGCTATTTTATATATTAAGATGTGTAAAAATGTGTGTTATCTTACCGGCTTAAATTTACCAACTTGATTTGAATTCACTGGAAAGCTGAAAAGAAGAAAAATATCTTTATCAGTTCGAAAGTTGTTGCGATTCAGCACATTAACGACGCAGAACCACAATTATGCCATACAACATTGCAATTAGACATCCAACAATGTCTAATTCTAATTATAAATATAACCAGTAAGGAAAGTAGTAAAGTCGGACTGGGCCGACTATATGATACCCTTCACCACTTTGGGTATATTCAACAGATGTATCCTAAGATGTATCCTATCGATGCACCAATTACATAAAACCGGACGAAAATATATATGGGAGCTACATTTAAATCTGAACCGATTTTCACGAAATTTAGCTCACGTAATTCTAAACTTAAGTCAGTACGCTATGACAAATTTCGTGCAAATGGAATGATTTTCAAAGACTTTGGTGCACCATTTACCTAAAATCGGGCGACTATATATATATATATATGGGAGCTTTATATACATCTGAACCGATTTTCATGAAACTTGGCACA
>NW_026873208.1:0-139608 GCF_032173495.1 Musca vetustissima | reverse complement strand
CTGATATAGATATATCTCCCATATATAGTTTCGTCCGATTTCATGTAAATGGTGCCCCAAAGTCCCTATATATCATTCGATTTGCACGAAATTTGGTACAGCCTAATCATTTAGGTCTAGAATGATGACTGCCAAGTTTCGTGAAAATCGGTCATCATTTAGGTCTAGAATGATGTCTGCCAAGTTTCGAGAAAATCGGTCCAGATTTATATATAGCTCCCATATATATTTTCGTACGATTTAATGTAAATGGTGCACCAAAGACCCTATATATCATTCGATTTGCATGAAATTTGGCATAACGTACTGAATTAAGCCTAGAATGATGCCTGCTAACTTTCGAGAAAATCGGTCCAGATTTAGATATTGCTCCCATATATAGTTTCGTCCGATTTCATGTAAATGGTGCACCAAAGTCCCTATATATCCTTCGATTTGCACGAAATTTGGCATAACGTACTTAATTGAGCCTAGAATGATGTCTGCCAAGTATCATGAAAATCGGTCCTGATATAGATATATCTCCCATATATAGTTTCGTCCGATTTCATGTAAATGGTGCCCCAAAGTCCCTATATATCTTTTTATTTGCACGAAATTTGGCATATCGTTCTGAACTACGCCTAGAGTGATGTCTGCCAAGTTTCGAGAAAATCGGTCCAGATTTAGGTAGATATAGCCCCTTTTATTATAGATTGATTTTAAGTAATTGACGCACCATATATATTTTCGCCCGATTTCAAGTAAATTGGGCATCAAACTCCTCATGGTAGTCAGATTGACATCAAAGTTTGCACATCGTACAAAATTTAGCATAAAATTATATAGTTGCGTTTTCTAGAAGTACAGACATAGTCCAACGGATGACCTATTTATATTTGTTTGAAGTCGATTTACATTCTTTATGGATAGATCTAGGTAGATTCACATTTAGATAAATATCACATATTTTATTTCATCCACTTTCATGTTAATAGTCCTGTTTAATATACCCATAGTGGTGAAGGGTATCATATAGTCGGCCCCGTCCGACTTTACTACTTTCCTTACTGGTTACAATAAGACTATTGCAGTTTATTTTTGAGATGGCATGTCCGCAATCATATCGAACGAGACATGTTTGTAATACATATTCGATCCATTCTATTTATACCCTTCACCACACTGTACTGTAGTACATGGGACTATGCCTTTGGGCATATGTTTGTAACATTTTGAGAATATTCATAGAATCACTTTCTGAGTCGATTTATGCATGTCCGTCCGTCTGTCCATGTTAAATTGTAAACAAAGTAAAGGTCGCATTTATGATCCGAATTGGATGAAATTTGACACAGCTCATTTGTTTGGCCCAAGGACGAACCCTATTGAAATTGGGAAAAATCGGTTCAGATATAGATATAGCTCCTATATATATTTTCGTCCGATTTAATGTAAATGCTGTACCAAAGTCCCTATATATCATTCGATTTGCACGAACTTTGGCATAGCGTACTGAATTAAGTCTAGAATGATGTGTGCAAAGTTTCGTGAAAATCGGTTCAGACTTACATAATGCTCCCGTATATATCTTCGTCCGATTTAAGGTAAATGCTGTACCAAAGTCCCTATATATCTTTCGATTTGCACTAAATTAGGCTAGGCGTACTAAATTAAGTATAGAATGATGTGTGCAAAGTTTCGTGAAAATCGGTTATGATTTTGATATAGCTCCCATATATATTTTCATCCGATTTAAGGTAAGTGGTGCACCAAGTCCGTGGAAATCTTTTCATTTGCACGAATTTTGGTATAGCGTACTTAAGTCTAGAATGAAGTTTGCAAAGTTTCGAGAAAATCGGTTCAGATATATATATATATATATATATCCGATTTTATGTAATTGGAGTACCAAAGTCTCTATATACCTTTCGATTTGCTAAGCTTCGTGAAAAGATCCATAGCTAGGCCGATTGACCGCACAGTGGGTTAGAGTACCATGTTTTCTTGGATCAAATCAGGGAAGCTATGTTAGAATAATTTTTCTTTATTTTTCAGTTAATACCATTAAAATAAGTTAAAAAAAAATGTTTTCTAAGTATATTTGAGTATAATTTTATTAAGTAGTGCCAAATATCAGTGTAGGTATATAGTGCAAGGAGTACAATATGATAACTTAAACATTGAATTTTATACATCTTAAAGTTAATCATCCACATCGTCATCATCCGCAGCCGGGGATGGTCCGTATGACGAATTTTCAGGTTTTCGACTGTCAAAAAGGTGTAAACGTCGAAAACGACATATATCTGTATAAAATGTAGTAAACGTCATTTATTTCAATATTATCACCATATACAGTCATTTTCAAGAACATATATTATTTTTACTGTATATCTGGCTATTCTTTACTAGAACTGATAAAAAATTCCGAATTTTTTTTAAGAAAAAAATTTTGATATTCGATATGAATTTGAGTAAAGCATACGTTATTTCCAACTCGATAAATGTTAATAGCCATTTTATAAAAAACATAATGGTTTTGAGTGGGTATATGTCATTTACGTCACTGTTTCTCACAGGCAACCTCTGTCCGCAGCATCACCAACTTCTGATAATTGCTCAATATGTAAAAGGGCATTTGACACAATTTCGGGTCCGTGAATAAAAAACTTGTGCAAAGTTGTAGGCATATTATACAAAGGATACGTTTCAACAAAAAGTCGTCCTGTATTGTGTGCATATATTTGAAATTTTTCATTATTAATCTCATGGCCACTGGATACAGCTATAACCGACACGTGCATTTTTATTAAATTAACATATATTTTTGTTATTTCGGCAGATTTTTCTAGCGTTTTGGTGCGTTTTTTGATTTCTTTAGCTAAAAATGTCATCTTGTCATTCATTGTTTGAGCGCTCGAATTCATCATAAGCTTCGACGATTATAAAAAACAACGTTCGAACTTGTACCTATAAAAAATGCTAATAAAGAACGCTTTTACCCGACTACTTGAAACTGCACAACACAATCACTATTTGTTAAAACAATGAATATTATTAAAATAAACAAAAACAAAATATTATTGTAACAAAGAATATCATTAAAAGAAACAAAAATAACAACAATAAAATAATTAGAAAAAATAACATGAAAAACAAGAAAACACAACACTCAACAACAGCACCAGCCACGAGATCAATGTGACTTTTAGCTAATTTGACTGCTACAACACTTGTATTAAACAACGCATAGCTTCTAAAAGGCACAAAAGGGCAGCGTAAAATTGTGCAATATAACACAGATTTATGTCCTCTTTAATATAAACCAAAAATTTTGACACGAATGTGGACGAATAATAACTATTTATCCATTTAAAATATAAAAATATTAATTTTTTTTGGCATTTTCAATATAAATAACTAAATCTTAATCACTTCCAAACACAATTTCATACTTAAATGTTAACGAAGTATTTGCAAAATAACCTAAACTTCATGGTTCCGTTGAAAAATGTTTAACTTTTACAATACTTTTTAAAATAAATAAAATTTTCTACGGGAACGTTTTCACTTTTTTCAGCCTTTTTTGGCACAAAAATTTGTATGAAGTTTGACTTTGAAGTTTCACTACAAAAACACCAGTCCACTTTTGACATTAATTTCAACGACAAATGATGTAGAATTTTATATACTTTAACCGTGTGCAAAAAATTTTAACGATACTTAAAATTTAATTTTTTAATTAATCCAAGGAAACAGGGTATTCTAACCCACTGTGCGACGTCTGTTAGGATACCTATGTAGAATATACCCAAAGTGTTGAAGGGTATCATATATTCAGCCCAGTCCGACTTTACTACTTTCCTTACTGGTTTTCTTTTAATTGGCGTGGCACCCAAACATCGAACTTCTTTTTGAATCCAGAATGGATTTCTTTTTCCCCAACCCAATATAAACTTCAAAATTTTTAACATTGAGAATGCGTATTTTGGATATTTTATCATTTGAAAATAGTACTTCAGTCATTGAAAAATTTGTGTTTCTATAAATTTAAACATTTTTTGATCAAATAAAAAACGCATCATATGAATGAAGTATGTTACGCTTACTTAAATTTGCTCAGATTTGAATATAATTCCGATATATAACTTGATTCGATTTAATACAAAGGACGCACAATGGTGACTACGCCTTTCCAATTGACACGCAATTTTGCGTTGGCTTCTGTGTTGAGGTTTGTTAAAGTCGGGCAAATTTTAAATATAACTTGCAACATCTTTCCAAATCACAGGAAATATACACACAATTATGTCCACGCATATAATAGAGTCTGTTAAATATTATTTATATTGATAAATGTGTATACTAGCATATGCCCTCTACATCGTTAGCGGATCTTTCCAAAACCACATTTAATTTTATAGTCATATGAATTTATGCATTTCTAGGATTAGTCATATATTTTCAATTTATTTAGAACATTTCAGATTTTAGTCACCATTTCTTTCGAACAAAAGTTTAAAAAGCGTTTATGCTCGAATCCTACTAAATCGAGTACAATTTTCTAATTGATATATTTCCCATTATTCAGTACATCGAAAGTCAGGGTAGTATATATATATATATTTCCAGTGGGGTTGGCAACATCATTGTAAATAAATATATGTACTATTATGGTTAACTTCTTGATGGCGCATAAAATATTTAGTAGTTTCCACACCTTTTAGAACCCATTTAATAAAAAATGTGGTACAATATTTATTTACTAATTTGTAAATATTCATATAATTCTATTTGAAATCGTTAAGCTATAATTTAATATTTAGTACAATGTTAGTACTTTTTTCTAAAATATTTATAATTGTAGTTTTATAATAGATACCTGAAGATGATTGTCGATGACAATCGAAATATCGAAAAACAAAATCAAAATAAAACCCTTCGTTCACAATGATTCAATTTGTTTCATATAGTCAGCCCCGTCCTCTTGTCTTTTCCCTACTGATTTGTTTAGGTTCTTAAGGCGATTTCTATACCCTTTAATACACTGTGGTACATGGTATTATGTCTTTGTGCATATGTTTGTAACAGGCAAAAGTAAATGAGAATATGCATAGAATCACTTTCTGCGTCGATTTATGTATGTCTGACTTTCCGCCCGTCTTTACATATTAAATTGTAAACAAAGTGCAGGTCGCATTTTTTATACTAATGAGATGAAATTTGGCACAGATCATTTATAGGCCTTAAGGAAGAACCCTATTGAAATTGGTAAAAATCGGTTCAGATTTATATATAGCTACAATATATTTTTTCGTCTGATTTTTAGTAAATGGTGCACCAAAGAATCAAATTTAGGCCGATTGGTACGAATTGCACAACGTACTGAAGTTAGTATAGCCAAAAGTGTGCCAAGTTTTATTGAAATCGGTTTAGATTTAGATATAGCTCCCATATATTTTTTCGTCCGATTTTCAATAAATAGTGCACCAAAGACACTAAGTTGTGCACTTCGTCGTTCTGAAGTTAGTATAGCCTAACGTGTGTCAGGTTTTGGAGATAATGCTTCAAATTAAGATATATTTCCCATACATATATTTTCTTGCGATTTTAGGTGAATGGTACAAAGTTTGTTCGATTGACATAACATTTTGCACAACGTATCTAAATAATATTGGTCTGGTAATTTGGATGAAATCAATATATATTTTCGTCCGATTTTATCTAAGTTTGTCTGATTGATACAACTTTTTGAATTGGGACAAAAATAACTACTGGTAAGTTTGGATGAAGACGGTTAAATTTTAGATAAAATGCCATATATATCTCCGTCCGATTTAATGTAAATGATACATCAAGTACCCAATGTTTTTCCGATTGCAACGAAAGTTTGCACAAGGTATTAAATTGAGCCTAGAATATTGCGTTTTTATACCCTTCACCACACTGTGGTACTGGGTATTATGTCTTTGTGCATATGTTTGTTACAGGCAAAGGGAATCGAGATAGACCCATGGTTCCTTTTGAGAATGTGCATAGAATCACTTTCTGAGTCGATTTAAGCATGTCCGTCTGTCCGCCCGTCCGTCTGTTGATGTTAAATTGTAAACAAAGTACAGGTCGCATTTATGATCCGATTTGGATGAAATTTGGAACAGCTCACTTATTTGGCCCAAGGACGAACCCTATAGAAATTGGGAAAAATCGGTTCAGATTTAGATATAGCTCCCATATATATTTTCGTCCGATTTAAGGTAAATGGTGTACCAAAGTCCCTATATATCTTTCGATTTGCACGAAATTTGGTATAACCTACTGAATTAGGTCTAGAATGATGTATGCTAAGTTTCGTGAAAATCGGTTCAGATTTAGATATAGCTCCCATATATAGTTTCGGCCGATTTTAGGTAAATGGTGCACCAAAGTCCCTGAAAATGATTTGATTTGCACGAATTTTGGCATAGCGCATTGAATTAGGTCTGGAATGACTTGTGCCAAGTTTCGTGAAAATCGGTTCAGATTTGGATATAGCTCCCATATATAGTATCGCCCGATTTTAAATAAATGGTGTAGCTAAGTCCCTATATATCTTTCGATTTGCACGAAATTTGGTATAGCCTACTGAATTAGGTCTAGAATGATGAATGCTAAGTTTCGTGAAAAGTGTTAAGTTTCCTGAAAATCGGTTCAGATTTAGATATAGCTCCCATATATATCTTCGTCCGATTTAAGGTAAATGGTGTACCAAAGTCCCTATATATCTTTTGATTTGCCCGAAATTTGGCATATCGTACTTAATTAAGTCTACAATAGTGCACGTTAAGTTTCGTGAAAATCGGTTTGGATTTACATATAGCTCCTATATAAATTTTCGTCCGATTTAGGGTTGCTTCTTACAATGGGACAAAATTACCAATATGTATATATGTAGAAGCTATATCAAAATCTGAACCGATTTCTATGAGAATGGCAGAGATTAACTAATATTAACTGCAGTTTATTGTACAAAATTGTGTGGCAATCGGACAAACTTTGGGTCTTTAGTGCACAATTTACATAAAATCAGAGGAAAAAATATATAGGAGCTATATAAAAATCTGAACCGATTTTCAGGAGCCTTTACACACATCACTCCAGACTCATTTCAGTACACTATGCCAAATTTTGTGCAAATCGAAATATGTATAGGGACTTTGGTAAATGGTGTACATATTTCGATTTGCATAAAATTTGGCATAGTGTACTAACATATACTCGCCCCTTCTGACTTTACTACTTTCCTTATTGGTTTCTTTTATTAAATTAATAACGAATTATAAATTTAAAAATTTCTTAAAACAATGTTGCTTTATCTATTTTCAGTTAACAATAAAATTATTGGATAAACAAAGCCTATGGATAATAAATGTCCTTAAATGTTTTGGTAAGTTTACGTCCGTAATAAGGTTGTAGTTGGCAATATTAAAATTTTTATATATAGTTGTAGATATTTTATATAGTTGTATATAATTAGCAGTTTAAGATCCATATCCCACTGTACTACATATTCAAAACCATATAAAATCAGTGTTTTTTGTCTAAAACTCTTACCCTTAAAACACATACCAGATTTACCTCTTCTAAATTTGATAATGTATCAATTTAGTATAAATGTGTGTGTGGCTTTATTAAGGACGAAACCCACAATGTAGTAACAAGTTTAGGTCTTATATTTTGAAAAGTTTGAAAAACGTGTAACTGTGATTGCAGCATGTCATTAATTATTTACCATGGCAAGGTGTACTAATTAATTTTTCAGTTACTTTCTTTTGAAGGCATTTTTTGAGAGCTTTTATTGTTACAATAAAAGAGAAAAATAGAACAACAGCCCATTGAGGTAGGATATTAAACATGTGCCATTTGTTTGAAGTTGTGAAACATGTTATTAATAGCACCAATTAATAGAGAGAAACAATTTCTGTCTCTTTATTTCGTTAATCAATTATTTTTAACTTTTGTTTTGTACTACGACGTATTTGTTGTTGTTTTATTTTCATTTCATTGCTTCCAATTTTTTCGGATGCTACAAATTGTCAACCAACGACACAATATCTATACACCTACCTAGCAAAAGGTGGATTTAATTGTGTGGAAAAACACCCACGCATTTGCCATTGAAAGTTTAAGTTTGTGGCATTGTTTCTTTTTGCGAAGTTTCGCAAACACGTGTACTCTAGCAGGTATGTGGATATATTCACAACGTGCAAAAATAGGTAATTTCTCCTTTTTGTGTTGCTCTGTAATCCGCTTCCACGTGTAATGGAAAACAATTTGAGTGACTTTTGATTGGCATGTAACCGTGGGATACACATTTTGTGTCAATGAAAAAAAAAGAGAGAAGATGTTGTAATTTTTATAAATTGTTTTTTATTTAAAATGCAAATTTTAAAGTCTCCAAATATTCTAGAATTTCCCTTTTTATCAATAAGTATTTTACCTATGTATTTCTTGAACGATTTCATTCACAAATGTTCACCGAGCTCTATAGTAATAATTTCCGATTTTTCATGTGTTTATTGACACCTTTCGTGGTTGTATCCGATTAGCAGTAAAACCTCGAATTTCCCACCCAAAAATATCCCTTAATGACTGCTCTAAATAAATCTTTCTTTTAAGAAAATCATTCATTCGAAATATTCCCCTTAAAGGTTCTTAAGCACTTCAAGCGTATACAAATTAATTAGGAAAATTTTCACACACTTTTCTCGTTTTTTTTTCTTCTGTGTTTTCTTTTCTTTTGCGGAACAGCGAAATGCAAACAGTTCAGTAAACTTTGAACTGCGGAACATATTGAGGGCATTTCGAATCCTCCCGCCATTTGAATATCGTAAATGTGCTACTTTTTTATTGCTTTATTTGGGTTCAAATGGAAAACATACAGATATGTTGTTGAGCACAAATGTAGCTTTACTCAGAAATCTACGTCTGTTGGTGTTCAACAATTGTGTGTGCGTCGGCTAAGTACAAATTTTATTCATATCAATGCATTTGCACGATTATCATTAACGTTCATTACATTCAACTTGGTTGAATAGCAGTTTTCCTTCAGAAAACAGAATTCAGCCATGACAATACAATTTTTCCTATAGAAAACCGAATTCAGCCATGGAAAATAGTACTCAGCCAAGCTGAATAGAAGTTTTCCTTTTGAAAACAATATTCAGCCATGACTGAATACAAATTTTCCTATGGAAATTGTATTTAGCCAGGCTGAATAGAAGTTTTCCTATGGAAAATAGTATTCAGCCAGGCTGAATAGAAGTTTTCCTATGGAAAATAGTATTCAGCGAGGATGAATAGAAGTTTTCCTACTGAAAATAGTATTCAGCGAGGCTGAATAGATGTTTTCCTATGGAAAATAGTATTCAGCTAGGCTTAATAAAAGTTTTCCTATGGAAAAAAGTATTCAGCCAGGCTGAATAGAAGTTTCCCTATGGAAAAAAGTATTCAGCCAGGCTGAATAGAAGTTTTCCTATGGAAAATAGTATTCAGCCAGGCTGAATAGAAGGTTTTCCTTGGAAAACAGTATTCAGCCAGGCTGAATAGAAGTTTCCCTATTGAAACCCGAATTCAGCCAGGCTGAATAGAAGTTTTCTTAAGGAAAATAGTATTCAGCCAGGCTGAATAGAAGTTTTCTTAAGGAAAATAGTATTCAGCCAGGCTGAATAGAAGTTTTCTTAAGGAAAATAGTATTCAGCCAGGCTGAATAGAAGTTTTCCTAAGGAAAATAGTATTCAGCCAGGCTGAATAGAAGTTTTCCTATGGAAAATAGTATTCAGCCAGGCTGAATAGAAGTTTTCCTATGGAAAATAGTATTCAGCCAGGCTGAATAGAAGTTTTCCAATGAAAATAGTATTTAGCCAGGCTGAATAGAAGTTTTCCTATGGAAAATAGTATTCAGCCAGGCTGAATAGAAGTTTTCCTATGGAAAATAGTATTCAGCCAGGCTGAATAGATGTTTTCCTATGGAAAATAGTATTCAGCGAGGCTGAATAGAAGTTTTCCTATGGAAAATAGTATTCAGCCAGGATGAAAAGAAGTTTTCCTATGGAAAATAGTATTCAGCCAGTCTGAATAGAAGTTTTCCTACTGAAAATAGTATTCAGCGAAGCTGAATAGATGTTTTCCTATGGAAAATAGTATTCAGCTAGGCTTAATAAAAGTTTTCCTATGGAAAAAAGTATTCAGCCAGGCTGAATAGAAGTTTCCCTATTCAGCCAGGCTGAATAGAAGTTTCCCTATTCAGCCAGGCTGAATAGAAGTTTTCCTATTCAGCCAGGCTGAATAGAAGTTTTCCTATGGAAAATAGTATTCAGCCAGGCTGAATAGAAGTTTTCTTAAGGAAAATAGTATTCAGCCTGGCTGAATAGAAGTTTTCTTAAGGAAAATAGTATTCAGCCAGTCAGAATAGAAGTTTTCCTACTGAAAATAGTATTCAGCGAGGCTGAATAGATGTTTTCCTATGGAAAATAGTATTCAGCTAGGCTTAATAAAAGTTTTCCTATGGAAAAAAGTATTCAGCTAGGCTGAATAGAAGTTTCCCTATGGAAAAAAGTATTCAGCCAGGCTGAATAGAAGTTTTCCTATGGAAAATAGTATTCAGCCAGGCTGAATAGAAGGTTTTCCTTGGAAAACAGTATTCAGCCAGGCTGAATAGAAGTTTTCCTATGGAAAATAGTATTCAGCCAGGCTGAATAGAAGTTTTCCTATGGAAAATAGTATTCAGCGAGGCTGAATAGATGTTTTCCTATGGAAAATAGTATTCAGCGAGGCTGAATAGAAGTTTTCCTATGGAAAATAGTATTCAGCCAGGATGAATAGAAGTTTTCCTATGGAAAATAGTATTCAGCCAGTCTGAATAGAAGTTCTCCTACTGAAAATAGTATTCAGCGAGGCTGAATAGATGTTTTCCTATGGAAAATAGTATTCAGCTAGGCTTAATAAAAGTTTTCCTATGGAAAAAAGTATTCAGTCAGGCTGAATAT
Organism: Musca vetustissima; assembly: GCF_032173495.1. NCBI lineage: Eukaryota > Metazoa > Arthropoda > Insecta > Diptera > Muscidae > Musca > Musca vetustissima. The sequence goes on along the minus strand of NW_026873208.1, from coordinate 128,602 downwards.
ATTCTTTAAAAATCATATATTCTTAAAAGAAATCGACGACTATACCTGTGATAGTCCTATAGAATATATTCTTAAAAAATCCAAGCCTATAGCTGTGTTAGTCCTTCAGAAAATATTGTTTTAAAATCACGCCTATAGCTGTGAAAATATTCTCAAATTCATGGTATTAAATATTTTCCTATTTAATCCACTCTGTAGTTCAATGGGTCTGTCTGTTAGCTACTTGAGAGATTTGTCAATCATTTGCGTGTTAGCCATTTCAGTTCGTCGGCCAGTGAATGCTTATTTCCGTCCGTACAATGGAAAATTGTTTGTGAGTGTGTGTGTTAGTCTGGATAAAGACGCTTTTTCGTCCAAAGTTTTTGATATTTAGACGCAAATATTGTAAAGACATGTTCTTGGCAGTGGCTAAAATGTGGGTGATGACAATTGACTGGTGAATGAACTTTTCAAATTTTCTGTTTTGACCAAAAACAAAAACAGAGAAAAAAGAAAACAGCGAAGAGAAAAGTTAAAACAAATGATTGACGGAAAAACACCTGTTGCACAGTCGTGCTTTTTTGTTCTTGGCAAACAAAAAGAAATATTTTAATTGTGTGAGTGTGTATGAGCGGTGAGCGTGTGAGTTTTTGTTGTTGTTGCCATTGTCGAGATGATAATTTTCCTAATATTATTGTTATTTGATTGTACATGAAATCTCAACTAAAGTGGTTTGTTCTGTTGACATTTGTTTTTGGGGAAACAATTGTCTGCAGAAATTTTCTAAATTAGAATTTATTGGAATATTAAACATTTTTTGTTTACTGCAGATTGGTATTTGTTGACCACATTATTATATAAATTAATGAGCTTAGCTGATGTACAATGTCATATTGGATGTAAAAGTCAGATAGAGAGGTTATAATTTTTTTGATTATATTAAGAGGATGCATTCCTTGCAGTACCTTATATTAGAAATGAGGGCCACTGACTGAGTGTAGAATAGATATGGCAAAGGGGTTTTTTCGACATTCGAACTATAAGTATCCGAAAAGTACTAAAATGCACTAAAATTTGTACAATTTCGTAGCATGTGAAAAATTTTTAAATGGGAATTAATGTTTTTGGGGTGTAGGATTGGGGTATGTAGGAAGTTTTTGATATGTCTACTAATGTGTACTAAATGGTACTAATATAATATTTTAATAAAGATTGAACTGATAGAGCTGGAATTGGGTAATAAGATTTCCATTGGATGGTAGGTAGTAATGGTAATTTTGGAATTTTGATGCAAATTGGATTTAGGTGCAACGATAGAATCGTGAAATTTGGAATTAAGATTATATATATATATATATATATATTATAGAAATCTATGTTTATGTGTACTAACTTATACTAAATATTGATTTGGGTTAACCTATATTTGAAATTTGAATTTTTTTTTATTCGAAATAATTATTACAATAATAAAATTATTACAATAGTAAATGATACCAAATTTTGTATAAATACTTCCAAAATTCGATAACGAAGTGGGGGCATATGCTTGTGTTTTATAAACTTGTCAATTTAATATAAAACCAGTAAGGAAAGTAGTAAAGTCGGACGGGGCCGACTATAAGATACCCTTCACCACTATGGGTATATTAAACAGGACTATTAACATGAAATTGGATGAAATAAAATATGTTATATTTATCTAACAGTGAATCGACTTCAAACAAATATCAATAAGTCATCCGTTGGGTTATGTCTGTACTTCTACAAAACGCAACTACGTAATTCTATGTTCAATTTTGTACGTTGTGCAAAATATGATGTCAATTTGACTAACATGAGGAGTTTGATGTCCAATTTACTTAAAATCGGGCGAATATATATATGGAAGTTATATCCGAATATGCACTGATTCAACGGAAATTGTCACAGGTTAGGTTATACTAATTTCAGTACGTTTTGTTCCTATCAACCATATATTGGATCCATGGTGCGTCAATTACTTGAAATCAATCTATAATATAAGGGAGTTATATCTAACTCTCAACCGATTTTCACGAAACTTGGGACACATCAGTCTGGACTAAATTCAGTACGCTATGCCAAATTTCGAGCAAATCGAAGGATATATAGGGGCTTTGGTTCACCATCTTGACCGATTATTACGAAACTTGGCAGACGTCACTTTAGGCTTAATTCAGTACGTTATGCCAAATTTGGTGCAAATCGAAAGATATATAGGGACTTTGGTGCACCATTTACATGAAATCGGACGAAACTATATATGGGAGCTATATCTAAATCTGGACCGATTTTCACGAAACTTGGCAGACATCATTCTAGGCTCAATTTAGTACGTTGTACCAAATTTCGTGCAAATCGACTTATATATAGGGACTTTGGTGCACCATTTACATGAAATCGGACAGACGAACGGACGGACGGACATACGTAAATCGACTTAGAAAGTGATTCTATGCACATTCTCAAAAGGAACCATGGGTCTATCTCGATTCCTTTTGCCTGTTACAAACATATGCACAAAGACATAATCCCTGTACCATAGTGTGGTGAAGGGTATAAAGAATGGAGCAACCTATTTAATCGACATTAAATACAAATCCTCTTTGATAAAAAATATCCATATATAAAGCGAATCATAAAACTTGTCTGCAATTCCGAAGACATCCGCAAACCATCGGCAACACATCTGACACTTTTTACTTGTTTTTATTCGACATCAGAACTTTCTGCCATGTTTGTTGGACCAGATCCCCATCTCCGTTTAAAATTTCGTAAAGTACGGGTCATAATGTGGCCTTTTTTGTGAAGGGAGGAAAAAAGAGATAAAAATAATAATAACATTTTTGGTCCATTTTATTCTTTAAATATCAACCAACCTTTATGCTAAATTTTTTAACGTTTGGTCTAAAACTGTGGTCTGTGCTGTGTTTACAAGTTATAATGGACAAACGGACAGACGGACGGTCACACATGTCTAGATTGACTCATCTAGTCGATGTATGACGAGTAAAAGGTGGGATTTAGGGACAGTGGAGTGGTATGTCATTGAAGATGGCGATTGAAAGCGAATCTATATCTAAAAAATTGGTTTTTCGGCTAAATCACTTATGCACAAATAATTGTTACATGGAAATGTGGGCAAAAATTGGATTTATCAACTCGCTTGGTTAACTTGTATATCTTTTACACGCTTGAGATCCATTTTGGCGGATTTTTTATCAATCTCTTTTATCAGTCTCCTTATTCAAATTCTTCACTTCGAAGTGAAATTATCAAAAAATAAAACATGGTAATTAACCAAAAGAAATCGCATATTAATAAAACAATTAACAAAATATATGTGGTATATAGATGTCGTAAACCAAAACAATACCAATAAAGGTAGAACACAGTGCTTATCATTTACAGTCTACTTCGCATCGAAATAAAAAAGATAGCAGTTTCAAACAAAAGACGAAACAAAAGTGCGTAAAAGCAACACAAACGATCTCTTATTCGTAAAGCAAACATCCCAATTTTGGGTGTGAAATTTATTGGGCAGAACAATAAAAAAACTAATTTTTGCAAATAAATTGTACAACGGAAACAAGGTTAGCTCCGTTAAGCAGTCGGAGCTGTCATAAATATGTTGAAAAATTAGCAATACCATGTCAGAACGATTTGTTTAAAAATTAAGAATGAGAATAGTGTTACACGCCCCTGTTTACACAAATGATTTGCTTGTTTCGTTTTTTGAATGGATATAGACTTGTATACCATAAATAAAAACTCGCACTGCGGTTTATCAAAGGAGCCATATATTTGTGCCTAATTTGATATTAGAATAAATTGAAATTAGACATTTATTTACAATGTTTTTTCCACCTTTCAATATGACTTGCGTTATTGGAAATTGAAGGTGTGTGATTTTGTTATATATGGACTTTAAAACATATGGACCCTGATTATAGTGTAGACAATTTTTCTAAAGGTGGATTGTTAAAATCGTTATGAGCTTTGAACCATAAATGATATCTTAATGGTGACAACGGGCAGTAACATCCATCCAGTAACATTTTTTTTTTATATGTGTCCTTACAAATTTTAAACCATTAGTTTGTTAAATAGAATTTATTCATTCAAAGTAACGAACGTTTGATGGTGCAGCTATACAGGGTTATCCATTTCATGGTTTCCAAAGTAATCGTAAATAAAACACATCTAAAATATTTTTTTCATGATGTATATATATTTCTATACCCTTCACACACTGTGGTACAGTGTATTGTCTTTGTGCACATGGTTCATTTTGAGAATATGCATAGAATCACTTTCTAAGTCGATTTAGGCATGTCCGTCCGTCCGTGTTAAATTGTAAACACAGTACAAGTTGCATTTATGATGCGAATTGGATGAAATTTGAAATTGGGAAAAATCGGTTTTGAATTAGATATAGCTCCCATATATATTTTCGTCCGATTTAAGGTAAATGATGCATCAAAGACCCTATATATTCTTCGGCTTGCACGAAATTTGGCACTACGTACTGAATTAAGCATAAAATGATGTGTGCCATGTTTCGTAAAAATCGGTTCAGATTTAGATATAGCACCCATATATATTTTCGTCCGATATAAGGTAAATGGTGCGCGAAAGACCCTATATATCTTTCGATTTGTACGAAATTTGGCACAGCATACTGAATTAAGCCTAGAATGACGTATGATAAGTTTCGTGAAAATCGGCTCAGATTTAGATATTGCTCCCATATATATTTTTGTCCGATTTAATGTAAATTCTGCACCAAAGACCCTATATATCTTTTGATTTGCACGAAATTTGACATAACGTACTGAATTAAGCCTAGAATGATGTGTGCTAAGTTTCGTAAAAATTGATTCAGATTTAGATATAGCCCCCAAATATATTTTGGTCCGATTTAATGTAAATGGTGCATCAAAGACCCTATATATTCTTCGGTTTGCACGAAATTTGGCATAGCGTACTGAATTCAGCCAAGAATTATGTTTGTTATGTTTTGTGAAAACCGAAATGATTTGTTCCGTGAAAATCGGTTCAGATTTAGATATAGCCCTATATGTATTTCGTCTGATTTAATGTAAATGGTGCACAAAAGTCCGAATATATCTTTCGCTTTGCACAAAATTTTGGCATAGTGTACTGAGTTGTATCTAGAATGATGTGTGCTAAGATTCGTGAATATATATATATATATATACTCTAATGTTTGCCCGATTGACACGAAAGTTTGTTCAACGTATCAAATCGAGACTAGAAAGGCGTCATTGCCTTTTGTTGAAATTGGTGCAGATAAAGACATAGCTTCTGTATATATTTCGACGGTGTCTAATTAACAGCCTGTTTTTGTAAATGTAAAATGTCCATTCGTTCGTCGAAAAAACGAACGATTACTCATTTTGGTTTTCGCAAACAAATTACCGGTTGTAGTGAGTGAGAAATAGGAAAGAGCTTTTGGTATTCGTATTTTTTTGGTTTTTGTTATACAAAACGGTGCGTTATTTACGAACAAAAATGTCAAAAACAAACGAAGAGAAAATACCATTCGTTTAAAAAATAATAATAAAGAAAACTATTTGTTCATTACTTTTTATTACATTTGTATGTTGTTAGTGAAAAGAACGTAACAAATATGGAAAATTCTGATGAAATATATAAGAAGAAATGGTTTGTAAAAAATTATATATCCCTATGAAATGTAAAAAAATTATATTGAATTGTTTGAACCCCTAGCAACAAAAGGACAACGATTGCCCAATTCCAAAAATTGGCAACTGGCCGTCCTGTTTTCGGATCCAATAAATTTGAAGTGGATAACAAGTGGAATAATGTAGATGTATCATTAAATGCCATAGGTATTCTCCTTTGGGGAATATTTTGCTTTTCTTTATAATTAAAATTAATTCCAATCGTACCAAACATTTTGAATTTTCTATTTTGACACTTTTTATGTAAAAAAAACTGTTTGTAAACAATAAACAGAGTTACCCTCATTTTGCAATAATTCTATTGGAAAATTTGCAACAAGATACCAAAAGAAACACTTTGGCAATAATGTTTAAAAACGAATGAAAAAGCTCAATCGTTTCTAGACGAAAGCTTTTACAATTATTACAAAAACCAAATTTTCGACGTATACGTTTTAATACGAACGATACGTGTGACTGGCGGAACAAATTACAAAAACAGGCTGTAAGATTAAATTTTGAACAGTGCGGCATTCCGAATAGCATGTATTAATTTTGCTATAAATCGATTTAAATAAGTTTGTCCCATTGTACGCAAACGACTCAAAATCTTCCCGAATGAAATGAAACTTAACATAGGGTTCAGATTGATGTTATTCGGTTCACATATAGATAAAGATCACATGAAAAGGCGACGTCTATTAGGATATATGTAGAATATACCAAAGTGGTGAAGGGTATCATATAGTCGGCCCAGTCCGACTTTACTACTTTCCTTACTGTTTTTTGACATTGTGTGAAACACTACATTAATTAAATGACCTCCATGCGAACTGTTGCAAGCATTGACTTTCTGTGGTAATTTTCAACCACTTTTTGACATATAGTGGGCGGAATCTCAGTCTGGACGAGTGTTGGTTTTAAATTGGTTTTAATTCTGTCTAATCACATGATATTGGTGTCCAAATGATATTACCACAACGAGAGATGACACAGGAAATGTCTTTTTCAATAAAACCATATTCACTCGAGTTGTGTGGCATGTGGCACCGTCTTGCTGAAACCACCTATACTCCATGTCGCATTTTTCATTGGCAGGTAAAAAAGCCGGTTATAATCTATATATATAAAAGAGCTTAGTGTTAAGTGAGTGAGTGACTGACTGACAGATCATCGCCCAGACCAAACGGCTAAAGCTAGAAGCTTGAAATTTTCAGTAAGGGTTGTTGTTGGTGTGTAGGCGTGAGATAAGACTGGGTTTTTGGAAATTCGACCTAGAAGGGTACGAAAAGTACTAAAATGTAACAAATATGGTACCCTTTGTATTAGGCGAACGGGAAGAGCTAGAATTCTGAAATTTTGGCATGTGGGTCACTGATGGATAGTTAGAAAGATGTAGAAAAGGGTTTTTGGAAATTCGACATATAAGTGTACTAGAAGTACTAAATTTAGTTCTAATTCTACATATATTGAACATATATAGCTAAAATCTTGAAATTTTATATGGAATACAGGTTGGGAAGTGGTGTTTATGTATAGAAATGGTTTAAGATTTTCGTACTTATGTTTTTTAAAAAGTACTAAATGGTACTAAATTTGGTACTATTTGCATTTAGTTGAGTGTATATAGATGGAATCCTGAAAATCGGAATTAGAAAAGTACTGTTGGAATACAGGATTGAGGTAGCTTTAAAAATCGTACCTTTGTGTACGAAAAGTACTTAATGGTACTAAATTTGGTGCAAGTTGGATTTCGGTTCACATATTGAGCTGGAGTCTTGAAATTGGGAATTAAAATGACAGTTGCAGTGTAGAATTGAGGTAGTTTTGGAAATTCGCACTTATTGGTACGAAAAGTACTAAATCGTACTAAATATAGTACAATTTGGATTTTGCTTAAACGGATGAGCTTAAAACCTGAAATTTGGAATTCTGATTACTGTTGAAGATTGAGCTATAGAGATATCTGTGGAAATTCGTATTTGTGTGCACGAAAAGTACTAAACGGCACTAGATATGGTACAATTTGTATTTGGGTGAACGGAGAGAGCTGGAAACCTAAAATTTGGAATAATGGTGGCTTTTAGAATATAGAATATAGTTGGACTCCAGAATTTTGGAATTAAAATTACTTCTGAAGTGTAGGATTGACGTAGTTTAATTATAGAAACAAAAAGTACTAAATGGTACCAATGGATAGGGTTGAGATCCTGAAATTTTGATTAAATTAATATTACTGTTGGAGTGCAGGATTGAAATATGTCGGTAGTTTTGAAAATTTGTCATTTCGTGTACTAAATGGTACTAAATTTGGTACAGTTTAGATCAGAGTGAATGGATAGAGATGGAAAACTAAATTTAGAATGCAAATCACAAATCAAAATTAAGGTAGTATTGGAATTTCGTACTCTTGGATACGAGAAACACTAAATGGTACTCTTACAATTCGGGTACAATTCGTTTTGTGTGAGCGGGAACCGTAAAATTTGGAATCAAAATTGAGGGTGGAGTGTAGGATTGAGATATTGAGGTAGTTTAGAAAATGCATAGTTATTTGTACTAAATGGTACTAAGTTTATTTAGATTGAGATAAAAAACTTATATTTGAAAATAAAATTACTGTTAGAGTACAGGATTGAGACAGTGTTGAAAATGCAAACTTAAAGTACGAAAAGTACTAAATATGCTACAATTTGGATTTATGTGAACGGATAGGGATGGGATCCTGAAATTTATGACTAAAATTACTGTTGGAGTGTGGTGAACGGATAGCCCTGGAATCCTTAAATGTGGAGTAAAGGTTATTATTGGAGAACATGACTGGGGTAGTTTTGGAAATTCGTACTTATGGGTACAAGAGCACAAAATTTGGTACAAATTGGACATTGGCAAAGGGGTAGAATTCGAATACCGAAAGTTGCAACTTAGGTTACTGTGGGAGTGTAGATTTGATAAATTTTGGAATATGGGTACGAAAAGTACAGAATGGTACCAAATCTGGTACAATTTGGTTTTTGATGAACAGACAGAGCTGGAACAGACAGATGGTTGGATCCTGTGATTTGGAACTTAGATTACTGTTGAAGTGCAGTATTTAGCTATAGAGATAACTATGAAAACTCGAATTGATTTGTATGAATAGTAAATAGAATAGCAAATGCACTAAATTTCGATTTCGGCAACGGAATCTAATTATATGCATAGAATCACATTCTATGTCGATTTATGTGTGCCCGTCTGTCTGTTCATGTTAAATTGTAAACAAAGTACAGGTCGCATTTATGATCCGAATGTTATGAAATTTGGCATACGTCACATATTTGGCCCAAGGACGAACTCTATTGAAATTGGGAAAAATCTGTTCAAATTTATAGTTAGTTCCCATATATATTTTAGTCCGATTTTAGGTAAATAGTGAACCAAACTTCGATTTACACGAAATTAGGCACAGCGGGCTGAATTACGTCTAGAACGATGTGTGTTAAACATCGTGAAAATTAGTTCCGATTTAAATATAGCTTCCATATATAACTTCGCCCGATTTAATGTAAATGGTGTACCAAAGACCCTATATTTCTTTCGACTTGCACGAAATTTTGCACTTTACTACTTTCCTTACTGCATTGCAAAAACTACAAATACATCCAGAAAAACTTACAGTTTTGTGCGTTTTACGGGCTGGTGACATCGATACACCGTTCTTCTTCAAAGATATTGTAAATAGTGAGCGCTACCGTAAGATGATATTAATTTTTTTGTCCAAAAACACAATAGCTTGCCATGTAGTTTCCGAAATGTCGGAACCATTTGTCTCTAGATAGTTTCTATTATTAAATGATAAATTTCTTGAATTCCATGTAGGATTCTACAAGCAGCTCAAAACACATTCCAATATTTTATTTGTATGTGTTAACATGTTTCTCCAATTCCCAAAAAAATATATCATTGACGTCATTACTATTTCTACCGATAACTTCTCAATAATTATATAACAATTAATAAATATTATTTGTTGTCTACAATTTTAATTAACTCCTTGGTCAATGGAAAATAATTCCGATTAACTGAACGGACATAAACAACTCCCCCTACCGAGTCCTCACCCTACCAAGTCTTTGATTATGAAATAATCCATATTTTTGGCAATTTTGCCGTTTCCTTAGAAAACATAAATACTTTGTTATTTTCCATACAAGAAATAATATGGCCTTCATTAGTGGTCATTAGGAGGACACAGTTGGTGGGCAGAGACTTCAACTGTGGGACATCATTAACGAAGATCATAGAAATTGAGGACATGAAATTGATTTGTTGCTATTTTTCCTCCATGTTGGCAAGAATTTATTAAGAGTTGAAAATAATTGACGAGATACGATAATGGTTAAGAAGGAATGGTATGGTAACCATTTATAGAGAAGTATTTCTACAATGTGGAATGTCTATGTACGATTTCTCCTCAAACTGTTGGCTGTTTCCTTCAAATTATAGAATTTCTTCACAATGGGTGTCTCTGGGTGGAGTTCATGTGGTTTTCCTAATACCCACTTTTTTGTTCTATACACAACATATTTGCCCCCTTGTCTTTGAGAGAACAGTCAAATATATTAATAATATTTTGTTAATAATAAAAGAAACGATATTATATTTATAATAAAGGAAAATTCCCAGTAATGAGATATATTGTGGTAAAATATTTTATGACTCTACTGTCAACTACATCGTTCAAGTAAAATTTTTATAGCCAAGAAATTATTTTGGTTTGAATGAATTAACTTCATTCTTTTAGCGAAGTGGTGAACATGGTAAGAGGCGGGCTGTGATAGTTAAATAAAACTACTTGCTGACTAGAACAAACAATATATGGTCTTTGACGTCCATATACTCGTAAGGTATTATTGTATTGTAAAATCAGCTGTGTAATCAATTTTCGAAATGTCTTAATTAAATATTTAATATTCACAGCAATATATCAAATATTATTTATTGTGAACATTAAAAGAAATTTCATTTAAGACAGAAACCGATTGCAATATTTTGAGGTTATTGACCGCACTTTGACTACATTGTAAATAACTGAAAAGAGTTTCATCACGGTGTTAAAATATGTTAAAAAATGCTCATATTTTACACAGCGGCAGAACCAGTTATGTAATATAAAACATTCTTTGTATTCGTGACAAGTTCTGAATACTTCGTCGCCATATTTATGATAGAGAATTGAAATTTTACTCAGATTCATAGATTTTTCCAAACTGTCGGAGACATTTTGATCTTTCTAACCATAAAAATCGGAAATATCTATAAATCCTTAGAAGCAAAAAGGGCGTACTGTTTATACTCTCCACCAAAAGGATCGATTGAGATCATTATGCTTAAACCTTCAAAATACTGAAAATAGGGTGGTACCTACAATATGAAAGCTATGTGAAAACCTTTACCAAAATTGATAATTTTCTGCATTTACCCAAAACCCTGCAGCGAGAAATTACGGTGGGTAAATGTGCTTATAACCTTCAACGTACCGAAAACCGGGTGTTACCTTTATATAGCAGAAGATTTACCATCCCCTTTCAATCAAAAGTATCATATTATAATGACGAATAATGACGATACCGTTCTCTAATTTCTACCCCGAAACATAGACAAATACTGATCACTTTTGGTAGGGAGATTTTTTGCCAAATGAGAATACAAAATATAAAATTGGAACCAGTTCGTACTTAAAGTCATCAAAATACCGAATAATGGAGGTAGCGCTCTATGGAGGCTACCCCTAAATATGGATCCTTATTAATAATATTGGGAGGCTTATTAATAATAAGGGCTAATAATGGACCAATATTGATCATTTGTAGTAGAACGATTTTTTACCCATGGAGAACACAAAATACCAAATTACAGACGGGCCTGGATAAATCGACACAGAAATATTCGTCGGATTAAGAATAATCAGACGAATATTTCGACGTGCTGTGGAGGGTAAAACAAATTTCTTTTAATAAATTTATAGCACTTTCTAGCATTGAAAAATAAGTTACAGTTCTTAGGTTGGAAAATCGGATTTAGATATAGCTCCCATATATAGTTTCATCCGATTTTATGTGAATGATGCCAATATTTGTCCGATTAGGACAAAATTTTGAACGGCATACTGAATTATGTCCAGATTGAAGTTTTGTTTTAAAATCGGTTCAGATTTAGATATAGCTCCCATATATTGTTTCCCAATATTTGTCCTATTGAGACAAACTTTTTCAAAGCGTACTGAATTAGGTCCAGAATGATGTGTGCGAAGTTTTATTGTAATCGGTTCAGATTTACATATAGCTCCCATATATAGTGTAGGTTAGGTTAGGGATGTAAGGTTGTTAGAGACAATTGTCCATTGTGATCATCTTTGATACCTGAAAAGAAAAGAAGAGAGAATGGAATGGAGAAAATAGTTGGAGTAGGATAGCCTAGAAGATGGGTTTTTTTTTAGCCATGCCAAATTTTTGACAAAGTCTAGGATCTGATTGGGTTCTATTTTGGAGAAGAAAGCTAGATATTCAATTTCATATCTTTAAAACTGTTTGTGTCTTCTGCCACTCAGCGATTGACATCTACAGAGGATATGTTCAATTGTTTCTAGCTCCACTTCGCCCTCACATAGACGACAGTAATCCTCTCCGTTGGAGTGAGGGATCTAATCTTGCAGTGACCTGTTATGATCCTAACAATAATTTTGATCTCCCTCTTATTATGTGACAACTGCGAAGAAGTTCTTCGGCGAGAGAATTCAGGCCAGATAGATTTTGAGATTCTGCAACAGGTTCTCTCGGCCATCTGGTGCCGGTAACCTCGCCGTAGAACAAACGGCCAATGAAATAACCAATGGGTGGTTGCACTAATCTCTCAATGGGAAGATTGGACGACTGTGAACCCCCTCGAGCAAACTCGTCGGCTATCTCATTCCCTTCTATGTTGCTATAAATGGTGGACCAAACACCCAATATATGTCGGATTGAGACAACATTTTGCGCAGTAATGTCCAGATAAGCGTATGCGAAATTTTGTTGAAATCGGTTCAGATTTAGATATAGCTCCCATATATAGTTTCGTCCGATTTTATGTAAATTGTGCACAGAGTTGCTCGATTTACACGAAATTTTAAAGCAGTTAGTTTAGAGTGATGTGTATTAAGGTTGCAAAAATCTGTTCTCGCCGATAGACATGAAATTTTCCATAGATTTCTGAATGATATCTGTACGGGGTTTTTTAATCGGTTTAAATATCTATCTATATATCTTTTTCAAAGTTCCTCTAATGATGATATGTCTGTTTATCTACAGGTTATTGTATATATTAGAATCTCTTGTATGTACCCAAAGTGGTGAAGGGTATAATATAGTCTGCCCCATCCGACTTTTGAACTTTCCTTACTGGTTAATCCTGATTTTTATACACTCAGTCTTATAGCAGCATAGTTTGTAATCCCCATGTTTCTTTGGACCAAATCCATTTGAAGTAATTTGGAATCGATTTACAGTTGTCGTCTGTATGCCTTTTGCGGACGATAAATCACGAGTTTAATTATGTTTGACCAGTAAGGAAATAGTAAAGTCGGACTGGGCCGACTATATGATACCCTTCACCCCTTTGGATATATTTTACATATGTATCCTAACAGACGACGCGTTTTGTTATAAATCTATGTCTGAACCGATTTCAGGGAAACTTCCAGAGACTAATTTATATCATCAGTACATTGTGTCAATCGGCCTCGCTATGGATCTTTTCGCGAAGCTTAGCAACATCATTCTAGACTTAATTCAGTACCCTATACCAAAATTCGTCCAAATCGAAAGATGTATAGGGTCTTTGGATGAAAATACATATGGGAGCTATATCTAAACCTGAACCGATTTTCACGAAACTTGGCAGACATAATTCTCGATCTTATTCATAACTCTGTGCCAAATTTCATGCACATCAAAAGATTTCCAGGGACTTTAGTGGACTATTTACCTAAAATCGGGCGAAGCTATATATGGGAGCTATATCTAAATCTGAACCGATTTTCACGAAATTTTCACACATCATTCTATACTTAATTTTGTACGATGTGCCAAATTTCCGGCAAATCGAAAGATATATAGGGACTTTGGTACATAATTAACCTTAAATCGAACGAAGATATATATGGGAGCTATATGTAAATCTGAACCGATTTTCACGAAACTTGGCAAACATCATTCTAGACCTTATTTATTACGCTGTGCCAAATTTCGTGCAAGATTTCCAAGGACTTTAGTGGACTATTTACCTAAAATCGGGCGAAGCTATATATGGTCATTCTAGACTTAATTTAGTACGTTGTGCCAAATTTCGTGCAAATCGAAATATATATAGGGACTTTGGTACACCATTTACCATAAACCGGACGAAGATATATATGTGGGGTCATATCTAAATCTGAACCGATTTTCGCGAAACTTTGCACACATCATTCTAGACATTATTCATTACGCTGTGCCAAATTTCGTACAAATCGAAAGGTATATAGGGATTTTGCTGCACCATTTACCTTAAATCGGACGAAAATATATATGGGAGCTATATCTAAATCTGAACCGATTTTCTCCAATTTCAATAGGGTTCGTCCTTGCAAATCTCATCTAAACGTTTCACATTGTAATATTACCGTATTACCAAGCCTAGATCAAGTCGCACTCTTTCTGGTACTTCCCCTACAGAGTGTCACACTTTCCAATATATATAAATGCAACTCGGCCATAGGCTGAGGATATATATCTGTCGACAAGATCGTTTGAAAGTTATTTACTTGCTAATTTTTTAATTCACGTTTCTTTGGATTTTGTAGACATTTGTTAATAAGAGATTTCTTTGCAAAATTTATCTATATTTACCCATGATTAATCAAATAATTTCAATACACAATATTAAACCCATTTTGTTTTTATTAAAATGAACAACATTATCTTGTGGAACTACGACCAGAATGTATAATAATCCAAATGAAAATCACATTTGAGCCACATATGTCTGTTGGAGTGTGTAAAACAATTGTCCTATTTACACATAACTGCAATGACAATTTGTGTTAGTGTTTTTTTTTTGTAAATCTAATATTATTTGCCAACAAATAAAAACCGACGAGAATTAAGCTAACTGACATCCTAAACGAGTTTAGGAAAAATGTCTCTTTAGCACAATGGCTCTATTGGCCAATGTGTGTTCTGTTGTGAACTTTGGCCAAGCGGCAAAAGAAAACGTTTGTCTTGCCACTGAGCACTGAGTTCAGCTGGTCTGTAAGAAACTCACAACGACGAAGCAGAATAATAATGAAATCAATAAAATTTGACCCCAAAAATAATTTGTAAATCTTCTGGCCTTGACTTTAGTGTGGAAATGAAAATAAAATTGTGTGTACTTGAGTGTTGGTCGCTGTGCACCATATTCTCGTATGTAGATTCTCTCGTTCGTGTTGTGTGTTGCCTAGCCATCCCTTCGATCCTCTTGTCGGTGTTTCATCCGTTCCGCTCCGTTGTATTTGTTTAGCAGTTTAACATTCCGCCAGAATTTATGAGCGAGAGCGTTTTTTTGTATTTGTTTTGCCAAAAATAATTATCAGTCTATTGGGTGAAAGTGTTCTGGTGCCATTTTATGTGCATTGACACTTTTTTCTGTGTCTCTGTGTGTGTGGTTTGTTTGTTTTGGACAACAATTTTGGTCCAATGCCAAAAGTTCTGGCTGAGGCAATGAAGGCAAGTTCTGTGTCTGAGGCTATGTGAGAATCTATAAGAAAATATAATGTCATTGTTAAGTAAATGAAGGCACTTTTGTTTGCCTTTGCAATCACACAAATATTTACAAGGTTTGTTGTTTTTTTGTTAGTTTGGAAGCCAGTCACTATTTCTTCCGGAACAAAGAAAATAGATAGAGGAGATTAGATTGGTTTAAACAGGACAAAACTGTTGGACGAATTCCTAGGCTAATAGGAAATTTATTTGTAATTTATATAAGGCCTTCGAAGCTAGGAAAATGTTAGGTTTTAGGGAGAGATAATCGGTTATACTTTTGTAGATGACAGACGTGAAGTGGAAGTCCGTAATTGGGTAGTACTAGACGATTTCAATTCGGACCAAAGCAGAATTGTCAGACAGAGTCTATTGTGATACAAAGACCCTTCATTTGTCCGATTGGCATCAAATTTTCCATAGGGTACTAAATTTAGTCGTGGATCAACTTTGTTTTAAATCTGTTTGGATTTAGATATAGTTGTCATGTATCTATACTGATGCTGAGTGACTGACTCAGCGATTCATCAACGCCCAGACGAAACGGCTGAAGCTAGAATGTTGAGGATGAGGTCACTCTTGGCCCAAATGTCTCAGATAAGGCTGGGTTTTTTGAAATTCGTACTAGAACGGCACGAACAGTACTAAATGTGGTACAATTTGTATTTGGCGAACCGGTAGAGGTAGAACTCTTATATTGAAATGAGGGTCATTGACGGAATGTAGAATAGATATAGCAAAAGGTTTTTTGGACATTCGAACTATAAGTATACGAAAAGTGCTAAAATGTACTTAATTTGGTACAATTTCGTAGCATGTGAAAGGATAGAGCTAATAATTTGAAATTTGGAATGTGAACTCAGATTGAGAAATAGGGTTGATATAAGAAGGAGGTCTTGGAAGCGTGTACTCATGTATTCGATAAGTACTAAACTGTACTAAATTCGGTACAATTTGAGGCAATGAATGAATTTGAAAGGATGAAACTGGAATCCTGAAATTAACATCACCATCGGAGGTTAATCCAGGACATTTTTTTTGACATTTTTAACCTATGTGTACGAAAAGTACAAAATGGTACAATTTGGATTTGCGAGAACCGGTAAAGCTGGAACACTGAAATTTTGAAATAAGATTACTTCGCGTTGTAGAATTGAGGTGTGTTGGTAGTTTGGGAAATTCGACTCTTATGGGTACCAAATTTGGTACAATTTGAATTTTGGGAGAACCAATAGAGCTAAAATCCTGGAATTTGGAGTTAGTATCACTGTGGGGGTGTACGATTGGGGATATGTAGGAAGTTTTGGAAATTTCTACTAATGTTTACTAAATGGTACTAAAATTGATACGATTTGGATTTAGCTGAACCGATAGAGCTGGAACCCTGAAAATTGGAAATAAAATTATTGCAGAGTGTATACGAAAAGTACTAAACTTGGTACAATTTGGAATTATGTGAACCGATAGAGCTGTAAAAATTATGTTATACCCTACACAACTATGTTGCCAGGGTATTATAGCTTTGTGCAGCCCCAAGAGTTTGTAACGCCGCGAAATATTGATCTTAGACCCACCTTTAAGTATACCGATCGTCATATCTCGACTAGCTGAGTCGATCTAGGTATGTGTGTCCGTCCGTCCGTCTGTCCATTATAATATGTAAATACGATACAGGCCACAGTTATGGACCAATCTTCACGAAATTTTGCATGTAGGATGGGTTCTGCCCAATGAAGACCCATATTTTTTTTAGTAAAGATCGGATGATATTTAGGGGAAAAAACTTTATTTTTGTCTGATTTTCTAGTCGCTCCAAAGGGCTCAATTATGGCCCAAACATTGCGAAGTTATACATGGAGAAGGGGATCGTGCGAAAGAATAAACATGCTTATTTTGATAAAGATTGGCCAATATTTAGCGGGTCAAATGGACGCTGACTTTTGTGTGAAAAGTTACAACATTTTTATTCTATAGCGTATATATTTACCCCTGAAGGACATTGACCCGAGAAGTTGACAATATATACAACATGAGTGGTTTCGTCCGATTTCATGTAAATGGTGCACCAAAGTCCCTATATATCCTTCGATTCCCTGCCAAGTTTCGTGAAAATCGGTCCAGATTTAGATATAGCTCCCATATATAGTTTCGTCCGATTTCATGTAAATGGGACACCAAAGTCCCTATATGTACATCGATTTGCACGAAATTTGGCATAACGTGCTGAATTAAGCCTAGAATATTGTCTGCCAAGTTTCGTGAAAATCGGTCCAGATTTAAATATAGACCCGTATATAGTTTTGTCCGATTTAAATTAAAAGGTGCATTAAAGTCCCTATATATCTTTCGATTTGCAAGAAATTTGTTTCGTGAAAATCGGTTCAGATCTAGATATATAGTTTCGTCCGATTTAATGTAAATAATGTACCAAAGTTTTAATATTGCATAGCGTTCTGAATTTAGGTTACGATTTTGTTATAGTTCCCTTATGTTATAGTTTGATTTTAAGTCATTGACGCACCAAGGAACCAATATATGGTTGATACTGAAATTAGTATAACCTAACCGTTGAAATCGGTTCATATTTAGGTATAGCTTCCATATATATCTTCGCCCGATTTTAAGTAAATTTGGCATCAAACTCCTCATGTTAATCAGATTGACATCAAATTTTACACATCGTACAAAATTGAAAATAGAGTTGCGTAGTTGCGTTTTCTAGAAGTACAGGCATAGCCCAACGGATAAACTATTGATATTTGTTTGAAGTCGATTTACATACTTTTGTCCCATTGTAACAAACGAATGACATATTTATGGATAGATCTGGGTAGATACACATTTAAATAAATATCATATATTTTATTTCATCCAATTTCATGTTAATAGTCCTGTTTAATATACCCATAGTTGTGAAGGGTATCATATAGTCGGCCCGTCCGACTTTACTACTTTCCTTACTGGTTTTATTTTGTCTTAGTTCGTCACCGGGTGTTTCTTGATCGAGACCGATTTTTATTACTCTTGCGAATTCCAATCAAGCGTCATTCTGCTTTCTATGGAAATTTGTTACGTTTAATCTGCTTTTGATTGGGTTCCTGGTTCTTTAAGTTCCACAGCTCTACGTTAATCATGGTGTTGGCTTAGAATATTCACCCCTCTATCTCTGGCAAATTTTTCCTTCTGGAATTTTCATATACTCACCAAAGTCTTTCATTCCCAATAGGAATTTTCCACCCCCAGACCGTGACCTCGATTGTGTCGCACCGTATTATAGATCCAACTGTAGATGAAACGTGCGGGATCTGTTTAAATCCATGTTGCCAAACTACAATAGCTAAAATGTCACATTTATGATCCGAAGGAGATGAAATTTGGCAAATCCCGTTTAGACGACTCATATACGATCTGAATGAGATACAATTTGGCACATCTTATTTATTTAGCCTTGTTGAAATTGGTGACAATCAGTTCATATATACTTTTATACAGATCCACGATCGTGCACCACAGACCCACCATGTCGCTCCAGATTTATATATAGCTTCCTTATATATTTCGTCCGATTTTATGCAAATTTCTGGACCATATATTCAATAGTATTTTTTCACACAAAAGCCTTAGTCGGTCTGACCTTCTAATTTTCTTCATCTTCCATATGACTCAAAAATGACAAAATTTCGGTGCCGATGATTTATTTATTACAGTTTTTCCAAATTGAGATAAATTAGTAACAATTTTGATTAATTAAAGTTAATTACTATCTGCTAGAAACTTAAGTTAATTACATTTGCCAGAACTCTCGCTTAGCAGATTAAGAGTAATTTGTGTCGCAAATCTCAAAATTTGTTTACCGCGATGGAAATATTCCATTGTTTTAATTAATTCAGCTTAGTCAACATTTTCCTTTAGCAAATATCTTGCTTTCAGTCTCTTGTTTGTGTGTTTCTTTTTTTTTGGCACAACAAAGGTCATGACACTGTTTGACATTTGTCGAAAAATACAGAAACAATACGAAATCATGTATATGCAAATTAAAATATTTTTTGGGAAATTATTTTTAATTATAAAATTACAATAACAAAGGAGGTCAAGATACTGAAACTATAGTTCAAATGTGTTCCTGTTTTGATAAAATATATTGACAGATTACATAATTTAAAAGTTTGCGATTAGGGAGGGATTCAAAACCTAATCTAATGATATTATAAACTTTGATACTGTGATTACTCTATACTTCCAAAATAATGGTGGGAAATTTCTTTGGGGAATAAAGGCCCTTGACGAATATATTAGGTTGGAAAAAAAGAAATCCATTTTTTCCGCAGATGGCGGTACTGATAGATTTAGTAAAGTATCGACCAAACAATTTCAGATTTATGCTCGTTGGAAGGGTGAGATTTCAAACTAAAATAATAATAATGTTTTTTTCTGCATTCAGTTTTGAGTTACAGGAAGTTAAAAATGGAAGTGAACAAAGAGAAAATTCGATATATTTTACAGTTTTTCTTTTTTTATAAAGGCGAAAATGCAAGCCAAGCGGCTAAAATTGTGAATGGTTCCGATACTGTGACAGCCAATTATGTGCAATTTTGGTTTCGTAGATTCCGTTCAGGAATGTTAGATGTCGTCGAAAATCGGAGAAATGATCAAAGTTGACCGGCATGTTAGCAGTCGTAACATCGCCCAGTAGCTAAAAATCGACCATAAAACTGTTTTAAAGCATTTACAAAGAAAAAAAAAAAATAACCAACCTAACATTTTTTATACCCTTCACCACACTTTGAGCAAAGTAGCATTTACGATCCGATTTGGATAAAATATGGCATAGGTCACTTGTTTGACCCAAGGACGAACCCTATGAAATTGAAGATTTAGCTTTAGATATAAGCTCGCATATATATCATACTGCCAACATTTGTCCGATTAAGACAAAATTTTACACAGAGTACTGAGTTGGTCCTGATTGATGTATGCGAAGTTTTGTTGAAATCGGTTCAGATTTAGATATAGCTCTAATATGTAGTTTCGTCCGATTTTATGTAAATGGAGCACCATAATGCCAATGTTTGTCCGATTGGGACAATATTTTGCATATCGTATTGAAGTTACTGCAAGATGAAATCCGTGAAGTTTTCTTGAAATAGGTTCAGATTTGAATATAGTTTACATATATACTTTAGACCCATTTTATGTAAATGGTGTATCATAGATGCTGTTCTATTTGCACTATATTTTGTTGTTGATATCGGTTCAGTTGTAGATATAGCTGCCACATACAAATGGTGCAAATGGAGGAACCTATATCTGTTCAATTTACATGAAATATTGCATAGGGCATTGGATTGTCGTTTCTGGTTTAGATTTCATCTAATGTTGTACCAAAAATCTAAAGTTTGTCCGATTAGGACGTATTATTGCACAACGTGCCAAATGGTACCTAGAATAACTTGTATTGTATTCTGTTTCGAGATACATTTTGGATAGCGCACTGTGCTGCAGCATACGGTTGCTCGAATACGTCCATTTATATATAGCACCATACAAATGATTGACATTACATTTTTCATAAATTTTAGATTGGTATGTGTATGGGTTGTTTTAATTTAGTTCAAATATCTATGCACTTCACATAGTTTATTTCGTCCAATTCCATTTCAATGGTTCCCCAATGATTCTATGTATATTCTATCTACAGGATATTGTACATATGATCTCTTGTATGTATCCAAAGTGGCGAAGGGTATCATATATTCGGTCCCGTCCGACTTTTGAACTTTCCTTACGGTTTTTTGCTGGAGACCCTACAATCTCTAGCAAAAAATACATCACCCTATAACTTAATCTATGGTCAATTAGTCCTTCGGGGTTCTCAATCTACTCGTTAAGGTATTCTCATCCCCAAAAGGGTGTGTTATAAGCCATATTATTGCGAGGGACATAAAAGAGGTTGATTTCACATACATATATATTAAGAAATAATTTATATGACATTAGGCATTCGTACAAAAATTTGGGATGTGTTTTATTTTTAACGTCATAAAGGGACTAATTATGACGTTAAGAATGAAACACATCCCAAAATTTCGTACAAATGAATAATAAATGCATATGCTACAAATCCTTGTATGTCTGTGACACATCTACTAATGAAGTTATAATTTGGGTACAACGGCGTAAATGCCCAAGTCCCTTTTGGAGTTTTGCCAAACCGAAGTTGAACATTTTCTGAAATTTACCAAAACAAATTGTCATTTTTCACTGTCCACTGCAGCATTTTCAAGTGAAAATCGATTAATGACCCCTACAATACCCACAAACAGGAAAATACAACTTTAGGCAATGAATGGTGTGTGTGTGTGGTAATGTTTACAAACATAACCTACATGGTTTGCACGTGCAAAAAGAAAAAACTTTTTATGGTTCGTAAATAATAATTATTCTCCACGGAAAACCACAACATTTCAATGAACTTTGTACCCATACAACAATCCATCCATTTATTCTATTCTATAACAGTTTATAGATTTATAATCACTTTTTAATTTATAATTTCATACTCATAATGTGTCGGAATAATGATGATCCATATGTGTTCAGTGTATAAGAAAAAAACTGCCAATTTCATTTCGTCTTATAAATGTTTAATACACTCTATTTTATATGAACGAAAAAGAGGAGGAAAAATACATTTTGTACTAAATTACTTTACAAATTATGGAAATAAATTTTTGAAATATAATTTTGAATTCACGTTTTTTTTTGTATTTCCATACCCAAACGTGTGTGCCAGTTCTCCTTTGTTTATATGAGGAAGTGGGCATATCAAGCGTTCAGAATAAATTTGACTTATATCAATAAAATTAGAAATTAGCATGTGTTGTTGGTTAATATAACATAAAACTTATAATTCAATTATGAATATGTAACGTTGTTATAATTTGTGGAATCGATAGAGTGTGGAAAATATATTAACTTATGTTAGGTCATTTTAACTCGCAATGGTTAACATGTGTTGCTGTTACTTTTTAGCTGTTTTTACGATGGGATATTTTCTGTAATTGCAATCATTTAGCATTTCTTTACTCAAAAACTATAAATTTGTAAATTCTTAAATATGAGAAGATCACTATGAAAATTGAAAAGCTTTATTTTATTAATAATAAGAAAGAATACATCTCTACTTTTAGTCTACAAGATATCAGTTCTACATTTGTATGTAACATATACTTTACTTACTTAACTGGCTTGTGACATAACTTTCGTTCCATAAGCCGAGCTTAAAAAGATTTCCAGACGCGTTGGTCTTTTGCGCAGTTTTTCGGCAAAGTTGTCTTCCACTTGATCTTTCCATCTTATTCGTGGCCTTGCCCTTCTGCGTGAGCCATCAGCTGGTTCGCTTTTATATGCCTTTTGGGTTGGGGCATATTCATCTATTCTCACAACATGTCCTAGCCAACGTAGTCGCTGCAGCTCAATACGTCTAACAATGCCGATATCCGAAAATAGGTGGTACAGCTCATGGTTCATTCGACGGCGATATTCACCTTCAACGCAGATCGGCCCATAGATCTTTCGGAGAATTTTTCTCTCTAAAACTCCAAGAGCTGCCCTCATCGGCTTGCGTAAGTACCCATGCTTCAGATCTATATAATATCACGGGTAGTATCAGCGTCTTTTAGAGTGTGAGTTTGGTATGGCGTGAGGTGGCCTTGCTTTTGAGTTGCTTACTCAGACCATAGTTCCATCTGTTGGCCAACACTATCCTTCTCCGAATTTCAAAACTGATGTCATTAGTTTTATTTATGACCGTACCAAGGTATATAAAATTTTTGACTACCTCGAAGCTGTAGTTCTCAAGTTCCACAGTTGGTCCGAGTCTACTGGACATCTTGCGCCATCAGCTTGGTCTTCTCGCCGTTTACTGCCAGAACCACTTTGGCAGACTCCCTCTCAATTTGTTCAAAGGTGGCTGTTACCGCTCTCAATGTTCGACCCATTATGTCGATGTCATCGTCGTAGGCGAGTAACATGTGTTGTTTGCTGAACAGAGTGTCATTTCTGTTCACCTTTGCTTCGCGTATGGCCTTTTCCAGCAGGATGTTAAAAAGATCACACGACAAACTGTCACCTTGTCTGAATCCTCGTTCGGTATTGAAGGACTCCGATAGGTCCTTTCCTACTTTAACTGCTGACCTTGTGCTACTTAAAGTTATCCTGCATAGCCGAATTAATTTTGCAGGAATGCCAAACGCAGACATGACTTTATACACCTCTGAATGGGTAGGGCTGTCGATTGCGGCTTTATAGTCGACGAATAGGTAGAATGTGTCGATGTGTTTTTCATGGGTTTTTTCCAGGATTTGGCGCAGAGTGAAAATCTGGTCAATGGTGGATTTGCCAGGTATAAAGCCGCATTGGTATGGTCCAATAATGTCATTGGCCACACTTTATATGCGATGGGAAGGATACTTATTCCTCTATAGTTGGCACATATCGTCTTGTCTCCTTTTTTGTGCACGGGACACAGGATGCTGAGGTTCCAATCATTGGGCATGCTTTCCTCTAGCGAAATTGTACTAATCAGCTGTTGCATCCACGACTAATTTTTCTGGTGTACAGTTTTCTGTAGTTCCGAAAGTCCTTATTTCTGGATTCCATGGCTTCTTCAGACAACATTCCTATGGGCAACGCTGTACATTTAATTATATCAGCTCCATGTACTAATATTTTGTGTATGCTTGAAGGCATATAGAACCAAGGATATAATTCCACGAAATGAATAAATATTGACTCAGTAAGTTCTTTAAATGACTCTGCGTTAATAGCATGTCCACAGGTCATGGTTGAAAGGATGATACTAAAATTTTTAATTAATTTTTCATCAACACCAGTTATCGACGATGCCAAGCCAGGTTGGCTAAAAAACGCCTAGCAGTATTGCCATCGTTAGTTGTTCCGGATAGTGACTTAGGCGTGTCAACAATAATGTGCATTTCTTCCTTCAAATCATTAATGATACATGCGTTCCTTTCTTCGAAAAGTGGCCGATCGAAGCTATTAATTTTCCACTTTTTCAAAACCTGTCAGTATGAAATGTGCAATATACATGAAACAATGTGCATTCTAAAAAACGAATCCTTGCATGTAAAGTAGACAGGCCGTATTCGTATAAGTTGATGTTTCGTGTTAGTGACGAAACTTTGCTGCAATCATTCATTACTTTTAGTGTTGCACCGCAAATTCCACATGATTCCGATTCATAAAGTAGACGCTTTACCTGCGGTACTTGAGAAGACTCGTACAATCGATTTCGTTGTAATTTCAGTTTTTATTTAGAAAGACATTTGGAATGAATGTATATTCAGTGCATTTAAAATCACTGTTTGGAACAGCTTACTTACATACCCTTATTTTCATACTCATACCCATTTCTCTGGAACCTTATTTGCTATGCTGTGATCTATTCCATGTCATATTTGATCAATTATATAAACAAAATTCACAAATTTTTAATTTTATTTGAACAAAACATTAAAAAAAGCATCCTACACCAAATTGGCATTTTTTCAAAAAATTGCCATAAATCCGAGAGTCGCAGGAAGTAACAGGAAAAAATTTATGTGTCGATTATGGAAAGCAACCAAACTCCAGTTGCGAGTTCAACTGGCAACGCAATTGAAATAAAACATAACATTATGAATATCAACTTTCTCAGTTGCTGTCGATAATACTGTTTTGACATTTCAACAACTAGAAATATTTGGCCTGTTCCCGTATTGCAAGAATCTACTACTTTTTACTACGATAACGAATTTTCCTTTATGATATCGAAGAAAATAGTAAAATCGAGTAGATTCTTGCAGTACGGGAACAGACCAATTGTAAACGCACAAAAAAAAAAATGAATAAAATATTTCAGAAAAACTAATTATATGTGATGATAAGCTCAGTGGAACTATTTTTGATGATGAAAATTATGTTCAATGTGTGTCATTTATTAGAAGGCTTTTAAGAGATAAATCTATTAGAACTACCATCAGTTCCGTGAGCAGATGCTGACGTTTCAAGAAAGTTTCAATCAACTGCTCATATTTACTTGAAGACTACCAATAGATGCCGTTGTGTACAATTATGAAGCCTTAGACCCTGATTTCTGAAAATCCTGGCGGTCTACAGCAAGTCCTCCTCTCTAAAAAATGTGTGCAGCTCTGATATTTTTTGTGGAGGGAAGTTTTCAAAAGTCCCATAGCAATGACTTCAACCTTGGCATGACTCAACCGACAATGTCGGTGGTTTTCACCGAAGTTATCCGGCTAATAGAGGGAAAACTGTGTAAAATTTTGATTGTATCCAAATTAACGGAGGAGGGAAAAGGGAAGAATACATTTTTTTATTCGAAAACTAAGTTCCAGGGTGTTGTCGGATGTATTGATGATACCCACGTACATATCATGGACCCAAAAGGAGATTTTCGCCACTTTCTGCCATTCATTTGTAATGCGTGTTGGTGGGCCATAGCAGTTAAGGTCTTCTGAAATGGCCTTCCACACATCATGGATAGTGGCTTTGGTTTGTCCAAAAGTCCGCACGCCGCGTGCTACATTTGCTTCCATTCGGGCAATAAGGACCTCAAACAGTTCTACAAAGTTCAGTTATTATAAACAGCAACCAGAAATGTTAATGTCATGGCCAGGGCAGCGGTCATATGCAGTTTCTATGCGCTCGTTAAAAATGATTTTGGTCATTTCATCTTTGACTTCCGTCGGAGCATGGGCGCAAATAAGACTGATGTATAAGAACTTCGGTTTTATACGGATTATAGCAATTCGCTCATCTACTGGAGTGAATCTGTAGACGAGGTCTTTTATTCTCCTATCAACCATAAATACGCAGCCAAATTCACGTCTCGTTTCATGGCAGCTATAATACAGGGCGTAATCATCTGATTTACTTACGCCAGTCCCTTTCCATCGTATTTCATGTAAGGCAATAACATCGGCTTTGTACTTTCTGTGTACATCCGCCAAGGCGAAAACTGCGCCTGTTCAGTACAACGTGCGCACATTCCAAGTGCAGATTCGCAGCTCGTGGTCCTTTATACGTTTGCGGGGGCCGTCAACTTTAGGGGGTTTGGTTTTCTTTTTCGTTGCTTTTTCATAGTAAGAGAGGTTTTCCGAGTCTCAACCCATTTTTTTTATAGTCTCATGGGTGAACTCGCGGCACGTATTAGCTCACTATGTCAATGGATGATGAAAATAGTTACCTCAGGTGACACCGTGGGGAGGTCAGTGTCCACAGTTGAGATGAAAGAGGGACCAAGATAAGCCTGGACTTCGCCATGTTAAAGCCAATAAGAGCCGTTGCTTGGTATCTATTATCCCCTACGTCGCCCAATGGCATTGGATTTCCAATTAACATTTCGGAACGGAATAGCAACATTAATTTAACATATTATTGTGCTGAGTATATTTGCCCTCTATTTGAAAATACAATATTGCATTGGTGTTTAATTTGCTTCAAAAGTTTGTAAAACATATGAATGTTCACCATAAATTCCCATTTAACCTGGAATAGCTCATACATTCCACTATTAAACGTTTTGCTGTTGTTTTTTGTTTCATCTAAATTTTTGGCATGTAAAACAATCATAATTACATTTCTTATGGCTTGGCTGTGTGTGCGTATGTATATTATACTCGTATGTATCTTTGTATGTGCGTTTTGAAAGTAGTGTTTTTTATGATTTTGACGTCAACCAATAACGATGTTGAATTACGATTTCTGCAATGGAAACACAAATTTAATTTTAGAATTTTCAATTGAAATACACACACACACATACAAGTACGTATGCATGTGTTTTATTATTTTGGTATTTTTTCTGATTAACATTTTGGATAGTTGGTTTGCAATCAGCTGTGTCAAGTTAAAAGATATTTCGCAAATTAAGGGGAATTTTAAAATAAACCCAAAGTGGCTATATGAAAAAGGTTATATTTAAGACATAAGAGAATAATTACAAACATTTGATAAAATATAAAATTCTTAATAAAAATAAGAATAACTTTTTTACAAGTAGAGGGAGATATGACATTTACTACGATTAAGATATCGTTTTTCAGTTTATTTTGTTGTACCTTCCCACACAAAAACATACTGGGAATGCACACTTAATATTCTTGATTGCGTCGTAAGGAAAATTGCGAAAAACACTTGCAGCCAGATTTGAAAATATCATTTAAGGGTAACAAATTAGAATTTTAGAAAATTATAGTTATAGGAATAGTCCCAATTTTGTATGCTTCTGCTAAATTTTTTGGTATGTTTGCAAAAACACACAAGTTAATTGAAAACTATTCAATTCGGAATTAACGTATTATAAGCGGATGAAACTCGGCAAAGTAAAAAATCTTATTTTCGTCGTTACAGTTAGGAATGTTCGATTTTAAATGACTGTTAAATATTTTAGCAATATCAGCTATTTTGGATTGGCAACTTATTTTTCCCAGATAAAAATGTTAGTCGTGTGTTGGTTCGTTCTCATTTAGGAGCTGTAAAACGTAAGGTCGTACCAAAAAGCGCGATTAATAAGTGTTTCGAGGGTAGGAAAAAAACGCTGATATGAGAGTATATCTGAGGGGGTTTACTTGTGTTAAATTAAACAAAGTGCAGGTCGCAATTTTTGTCCGAATGAGATACAATTTGGCACATTTATTTACCCCAAGGACGAACCCTAAATCGATTGAGATTTAGATATAGCTCCCATATAATTTTTTGTCGATTTTTAGCAAATGGTGCTCCAAATAGTTAAATTTAGGTCGATTTGCACAAAACTTTGCATAACGCAATGAAGCTATGATATCCTAACGTGTGCCAAGTTTTATTGAAATCGGTTCTGATTTAGATATAGCTCCCATATATATATTCGTCCATTTTTAGCAAATGGTGCACCAAAGGATAAAGTTTGGGCCGATTGGCACGAAATTTTGCAAAACATACTGAAGTTAGGATAGACGAACGTGTGCCATCGGTGTAAATTTAGATATAGCTCCCATTTATTTTTCACCCAATTTTAAGTAAATAGTGCATAAAAGAGACAAAGTGTGCCCGATTGACACAACATTATGCCCTACGTATCTAAATGGGTCAACAAAAACGACACCAAAAAGTGGACCGATATTTATACCCTACACAACTATGTTGTCAGGGTATTATAGCTTTGTGCAGCCCAAAAGTTTGTAACGCCGCGAAATATTGGTCCTAGACCCACCTTTAAGTATACCGAATACAGTACACGAATTAAGTATACAGCAAACATATATCGTCATATAATTGTACGCTGATAAGGAATATATATACATTGTAGCGTCGGAAATGATGAGTTATAAACTAAAAACTTAGTATACCCTCCATATCATGGTGGAGGGTATAAAAACGTACAAATGTACCCGGTTATTGATCGTAGAGTTAAGTCGGTTTACATATAGACACAGATCACATATTTAATTGAGGCCAATCGCATGTCAATGGCCCTTAAAATATGCGAGGACTGTTAGGATGCATCTCTTGAATATACCCAAAGTGGTAAAGAGTATCATATATTCGGCCCCGTCCGACTTTACTACTTTCCTTACTGGTTTTCTATGTTTTTGGTAGGTAAGTGTCAATCTGAATTTTCGAAAGATTCTAAGCGAATTTCCCAACCTAATTGTGTAATTTGGTATTTCGATTCCTCAGACTGTCCAACTCATATAAGAACCGACCGTTCAACCATTCTCATATATATAAACGTCCAACCCGGCCGAATTCAATAATGTGTGATGATCACTTTTCTTTGGAATAAATATAAATATGGTACTCTCTTTGGATTTTGTAGTACATAAAACTAATCATATCTATTACCTGTTTTCATTATTTCATCCAGAATACCCTATCGAAATCAACCACTTATACATTCATAGCTATGTTATCCTCTTCCTATTTCGATAATCTTTAGTATGTAAGTGCATTCAAAAAAAAAAAAAAACGCATAACAATAAACGTTAACAAATAGTCCACCATTGTCTACCATCACCAGAACAAAAAACTTTTATTATTGAAGCTAAAAATAAACGGAAAATTTTCCAAGCCAAAATCCAATTGGCTATAAAAGTTGCAGTTTTATGATGGCGTTAAATTTGTGCGTCTCCACGGGTGTGTGTGCGCTTTTTACGTAGCATCCTTGACATTTCAAGAAAATGGTTTTGTGAACTGGGTTGGTTTTTTTCCCGAGAAGTTATTAAATGTTAAATGGCAAAACAGTTTTAAAAAAAGTTTAAATTTAAAGTAGCTATTACAAGATATTCAATTTTATATGTTATTGTCAATGTTAACTAATAGTGAAATTCACTTTCTTTTTCTCGATGTATTGTTGCAGGTTATTCACTATGGAAGTTACTGTTTTGTGAAATGAAATGGTAAGTTGAAATGATTTTTAAATTTATTGGCAAATTTCGAAAGCATTTAAAGAAAAACTACAAAATTAAACAACATTGATTTTGAATTCGTATTAGAACGGATTATTGCGTATACGTAATATGCTTGAGTGTTATTGTGATTTCATTACTCATACGTCATAGATGACGAAAGTGTAAATATGTATGAAGAAATATGACACTGAATTTGATTAGCATTTTGAATTATGCACTTCTATAATATACACACGTACATATATGTATATGTATGTAGATTTCTTAGATAATGGATATGTTTATAAATTTGCATAACAATAATAAATAAGACGTATTTTTGGGAAAATTTGCATTTGTGAAAGCGTGTATTTTATTTATTTTTTGAATAATAATTCTTTGTTGAATAATAAAATATGACATTTGCGGATTAATAATTAATAAAATACATAAAACATATTTTTATAATTAATTTATTTTTATAAAAAATTTATAAAAACACATATTTCACCCTTTTAAGTTATATGTAATATCCCTCAAATAAAATATACCTTTGCCAATATTTTTTTCCAATCCTCGAAACGCTTTTTTGGTACGAACATTTTTCCACTTGTCTTTAGTTTTGACACATCGTTGTCTTTGGTTTTGAGATGACATTTGTGATATTGAAAATGGGAATAGTCCCCTTTATACGGTATTGCCCCATAGTTGGTATTAAAAAATACTGCGAGGGATTTCAAATTTCGAGGATTTTCAACATTTAAGACATGTAATTTTGAAGGCTTAAAGAGGAAGAAAATAAATTGACAATTTTTTATAAAAAAATACTTTTTGACGGCGGACATGATTGCCGATAACTGAAACATTCGAATCTCAAAATATCATCGCACTTAGAAAGAGTATATATTTGGCTCTGATATTAACTAGGATTGTCGACGATGCTCGAAAATTAGCAAAATTAATTTTGTTTTTTTTTTATAACCGCCAATTTTCGACCAAAAATCAAGCTGAACCAGTAAGGAAAGTAGTAAAGTCGGGCCGACTATATGATAATCGTCATGACCTTGGCTATATTCTACATATGTATCCTAACAGACGTCGCCTTTTCGAAGGAACATTGCCATGTAATTGAACGAATATAAATATGTGATCTTTATCTATATGAAAACCGATTAATATAAATTTCTACAAATGCCATTCTGCAACCTATTCTAAATTTTAACCAGTGAGCGTAGCAGTATAGTCGGACGGGGCCGACCATACGATACCCTACACAACTTCCATGAAAATCTAACTTTCTGTGGTTCTATATTCTGAGATTGGGCAATATTTTGCGATATTCACTTTTGACTGGCTAGAGGTCAGCAAATGTTACTAATAATCAGTACAGCACCTCTAATTACTTGTCCAGATTCCTTTCACCGTGGGTTGTGTTGTGATGTTCGGCTTTCGACTCGAAAAGTACAAATAATTGCGTTTTCGGTCCATTTCATCCGAAAAATATTTTCTGATCATCACCTAACATTTTAGGCGTTGTCCTGGGCCATAACTGGAACCTCATGGAACATTTCAAAGCGATCAGCGCTACATAGGACAAATATTTCGAGGCGTTACAAACTTTTGGGTCTGCACAAGACTATAATATCCTGACAACATAGTTGTGTAGGGTATAAAAATCGATTTAAAGCAAATTTGACGCAGACTATTCGAAATGCTGCACTGTCTTAAATTTAATCCAAATCAGGCACCCATTGATTATTTGGTGTATAATTAATATGAAGAGGTCGAAATTATATACGGAACTTATGTTATATATAAATCTGAACTAAGTCAATCCTAAATCAAGGAAACTTGCCAGAGCTTAATTTATATAAACTTCAGTATTTTTGTCAATCGACTTAACTATGGGTCTTTAGTGCACCATTTACATATGTAAATCTGAACCGATTTAAAAAAAATTGACACACACAAGGCTACACTAACTTCAGTACATTCTACATAATTGTGTGCCAATCGACCGAACTTTGGGTCTTTAGGGCACAATTTACATTAAATTGGGATATCTAAATCAGAACCGAATTTCACGAAACTTATCTCACATCATTTTAAACTTAATTCAGTACGCTATAACAAAATTTGTACAAATCGAAAGAAATATAGGGGCTTTGGTGGCTATATCTAAACCGAAACCGATTTTTCCCAATTTCAATAGGGTTCGCTCTTGAGCCAAATAAATGTGCTGTGCCAAATTTCATCCAATTCTCATCATATACTTTGTTTACAATTTTGCCTGTTACAAACACCTCACCTTACCACAGTGAGGTGAAGGGTATAAACATAAGGATTGGAGTTATTTTAGTTCATACGATAGCCATGTAGGTCCAGAACAAAGAGTTAAACCGGAACCGATTGGATTAATAGTTTTTTGAGTTGTAGTGTCCGTTAATCGTAAAATCTCTATTTCGAGAAAAACACAGAATACGGAATAAATCGATTATATCTACCCGGCTATCCGGAAACCTCGCCCAATCTTGATAATGTTTGGTAGGTAGATTTTCTACACAATTATATACAAATTACAACTAATTTGGTTGAAGCACGTTTCTATGCTCCCCAAAATACGGAAATTTGAGGTGTAGCGTTATGTGGGGGCTTCCCTAAAAAGTGAACCAATATTGAGAATTTTCAGTGGGAAGATTTGACACCCCATGATAACCTGAAAAATCAAAATTGAGCTAATTCGATTAAAAACGTACCTCCAAACACCGAATATTGAGGGTTACATTATATGGGAGCTACCCGGCAACATGTTGTTTTGTTAGGGACATGTTCTACTCAATGAGAATCCGAAATATTAAATTACTTTCGAATTTACCGATCTCCCCCAAAATACCGATCTTTGCTCAAAACTGAATAAAAAACTCAAAAATTACCGAAAAATTGGGGGTATTATTATATAGGGGCCACTTAAAAAGTGGACTAATATTGATAATTTTAAGTGTGACGATTTGACCACCAAATGTAGCAAATCCCCATAATAACGAATATTTCGGGGTACAGTTATATGGGGGCTATACCAAAACGTGGCCCGATATACACCATTTGCAATACCAACCATCATAGGAGTACTCGCAATTGCAGTGCAAAAATTCAAAGCTCTATCTCTAATATTGAGATCTCTATCGAGATTTCAAAAGATATACGGGCACGCATAAATCGACATAGAATGTTATTCTGATCCAGAATATATGTACGGAGACCCCATTAACTCCGGTGAATGGCGGAGGGTATAAATATTAATAACATTGTGTTAACCACAAACACAATATAACCATTTGCGAATAATATATACATACATTTGAC
This sequence comes from Musca vetustissima, assembly GCF_032173495.1. Lineage (NCBI taxonomy): Eukaryota > Metazoa > Arthropoda > Insecta > Diptera > Muscidae > Musca > Musca vetustissima. Next base: position 95,281 of record NW_026873208.1, on the reverse strand, counting down.
AGATTATAAGTGGCTAAAATGGAAGAAAAATATTTGAAAATTTTAAACATATATAAACTGAATTTTCATGGAAGGTGTTAATCCATTTGGAATCGTTTGCGTGCACACTTTAATATGTGACAAAATATGAAATTCAAGAAAATAATACATAGGTTGTTTAATTAGTATGCCACTGATATTAAGCGATGGGAAAGATCGATGCTCACGCTTTAGTGGTGGTTCAGAAATATATTTTCCTGTCCACTTAATCTAAGTTTGGTAAAAATATTACGTACATTTTTTGACAAAATCGTAGATTCCAAATCTTCACACTGGTCTTATCGCTTTTTAGATTTTGGATGGAGATACCAGAGAGAGTGGAGGGATAGACCAAGCTTAGGTTTAGTAAAAATATTATGATGGGCAATGTTTAGATCAAATCGAATACACTATTGCTTTCCTATCAGATGTACTAGTTTACAAAATATTTAACCTTTGTGCAATCAGTTACTACCTTCGAGTCAGACAGATGGATTCCAAATTCTGTGTTTATTGTCGCACTTTGTTCCTTATAATTTGATAAAACTTTTGAAACTGGCGTTATTGAAAGCATTGCATTTAAGATATTATATATTTTTTGATGCCATAGTTTAATATGCATGCTTGATAGAACTAAAAGCTATCTTAACATCTAGTACATCTATTTCGAAGAAAACCCCAAATTTAGTTCATGTTTTAATCTTATTATAATTACATTATATAAAAAGTAATTAGTCTTACAGTTAATAAATCACGTCAAAATTTTCAAAGAATATAGATTTCCGAAAATTAATTTCTATGTCAAATACACAAGTAGACCAAACTAAGAGACAATTTTTTTGTTAACTAAATGACTAATAAAGGATGGAAAACGTGATAGTCATATTGATAGTTGTGTATTTTGCTGTAACACACATACACACATCTTTGATATTCACTATAGTCGCATACATACGACTTACATCAACTGCTATACTCTATGGTATTTTTTTCTGAATCATTTCTGATGCCACATTTCAATTTCACTTGAAATTTTCACACGTTTTGCACATGTTCTCCGAAGGTTCTTCGCATGCATAGACGAGTGGCAATAAAAGTAAAATAAATACCAACACAGGCAGACACATAACGCCGTCATTCATCTTTCACTTATGGTATAATAGAAGCCAAGAAGAGCAATGTGTTAATTAGTTGATGTTATTTCTTTAAATTAATTTAATAATTAATGAATAATTTAATGAATAAAATATGGCATCTAATGAGAGTGGACTATCAATCAATGTGATGAGAAACTGCATTGTTTTCAGATTATGTTATTGGAAAGGAAATGTGCTAATCGAGTATAAAAATCTATCAGATTTAACAAACATAAATGTATATTGTGTACCGGGAATAGAGGCCAGGAACGATGTTGGGGTTCTTAAAAAAAATCACTGATATGGACCAATATACTTTTAGGTTGGAAATCCAATACAATCCAATGAGATCTCAAAATATCAAATTACAGGCCAGTCGGTTAAATAGAATTTCTGAAGTCCTTCTAATCGAATTAGAGTCAATATATTTTAGAATTTCGAAATGACTGTTCACAGAACATTTCCAATATAATTACATATTTATACATATACCCCATACAAGGGTCCGGTTCCATTTACGGTTTGTTTAATATCCTTGCCAAATTTTCCAATGATCCAATCGATTTTAGGTATATTGGTATCCAACTTATGGGAGGGTATAAAATGTTCGGCTGCGCTATATCAAAAGTCCGCTTTGACCACGCTTTTTCGTGTATTATATAAAACTATATTTTTTATATAATCTGCGCCTTATTGGTTGCTTAAAAAATATTTTTTTTCATTTTTGTTAGTACGCTTATTTATAAAATATTTTAAAAAAATTCACGATTTATCGGGTGCTTAAACAACTGTTTTGTTAATACATGTATCGCTGGGTGCTTAAAAACTATTTTTAAACCAGTAAGGAAAGTAGTAAAGTCAGACGATGCCGACTATATATATATATATATATATATACATATGGAATTTCTAATTTCAGTAGGTTAGTTCCTATCAGCCATATAATGGTTCCTTGGTGCTTAAAATCAATTTATAATATAAGGGAGCTATATCTAAATCTCAACCGATTTTCACGAAACTTGACACACATCGTTGTGACTTAAATTCAGTACGCTATGCAACATAAGAGCTTTGTACGCTATACCAAATTTCGTGCAAATCGAAAGATATATGTGGACTTTGGTGCACCATTTACAAGAAATCGAACGAAACTATATATGGGAGCTATATCTAAATCTGGACCGATTTTCACGAAACTTAGCAGACATCACTCTAGGCTCAGTTCAGTACGTTATGCTAAATTTACGTTATGCTAAATTGTAAATCGAACGATAAATAGGGACTTTGGTGCACCAATTACATGAAATCGGACGAAGCTATATATGGGAGATATATCTAAATCTGAACCGATTTCCATGAAACTTGGCAGACATCACTCTAGGCTCAATTCAGTATGTTATGCCAAATTTCGTGAACATCGAAAGATATATAGGGTCTTTTGTGCGCCATTTACATGAAATCGGACGAAACTATATATGGGAGCTATATCTAAATCTGGACCGATTTTTCTCAATTTCAATAGGGTTCGTCCTTGGGCCAAACAAATGAGCTGTGCCAAATGTCATCCAAATCGATTTTATAAATGCGGCCTGTACTTTGTTTACAATTTAACACCAACATACGGACAGACGGACATTCATAAATCGACTCAGAAAGTGATTCTATGCATATTCTCAAAATATGGGCTTATCTTGTTTCCTTTTGCCTGTTACAAACATATACACAAAGACATAATACCCTGTATCACAGTGTGATGAAGGGTATAAAAATCCAAGCCATGTCGACTGCGGAAAAATTATTATTTTAAAAAATCGACTTCTTTAAAAAATATTAGGCTGGGGAAAAAGAAATCCATTAATTTTATATGCACTTTAGGACTCTATTTAACATGCTTTGGAATGTCCGATTTGGGCCAAATATGCACCGTTTTGTTGTATGATTTGTTGCCAGGTTTGTTGTCAGAGAAGTCCTGCTCTCTATTTGCCAAAAATTCTAGTAGTCGATTTTCACAATCCTCTCTAGATACCAATTTTTCCTCATTAAAGAATTAATGTGTGGCCTAGCGTTGTCCTGATGGAACACGACACCTCTCCTGTTGGCAATTTCTGGCTGTTTCCGGCTTTTGTCAAAGAAAAACTGTAAAATATATCGAATTTTCTCTTTGTTCACTTCCATTTTTAACACTCTGTAACTCACTACTGAATGCACCAAATAAACAACAGCAAAATAATTTTTTACTGCGAAATGTCACGAGAATAAATCTAAAATTGTCCACGTTTCGATTTGTCGACAGCTTGAAAAGGTATTTAAAAAAACCCACGCCTCGATTTGTCGGCTGCTTGAAAAAGTATTTTAAAAAATCCACGCCTCGATTTGTCGGCTGTTTGAAAAAGTATTTTAAAAAATCCACGCCTCGATTTGTCGGCTGCTTGAAAAAGAATTGAAATAAAAAGTATTTAAAAATAATCCACGTCTTGTCAGCTTCTTCAAAAATATTTTAAAAAAATCCACGTCCTTTCAGCTTCTTTAAAAATATTTAAAAATATCCACGCCATTGCAACTTCTTAAAAAAATATATATTTTTAAAAATCCAGGCTTTGTCAGCGTCTTAAAACAATATTTTTAAAAAATCCGCATCAGCTTGAAATTTATTTTTTTTTAATTACGCTTTGCCAGCTTCTTAAAAAATATTTGTATACCCTACACAACTATGTTGTCAGGTTATTATAGCTTTGTGCAGCCCCAAGAGTTTGTAACGCCGCGAAATGTTGGTCCTAGACCCACCTTTAAGTATATCATATCTCGACTAGCTGAGTCGATCTAGACACGAATTTAAGCGATGAAATGGACAAAAAAAAAAATTTTCTCTGATTTTCTGGTCGCTCCAGAGGCCGCAATTATGACCCAAACATCGCTAAGTTTTACATGCAGAAGGGGATTGGGCCAAATATTATGCATACCTGTTTTGATAAAGATTGGTCAATATTTAGCGGGTCAAATGGAGCGCTGATCGATTCAGGTATGGTCAAGGACAACGCCTATAATTTTCAATGATCAAATAATTTTTGGATGAATTGGACCGAAAACATAATATGTATGTTTTTTCGAGTCGATCTATAGGCCACAGTTGAAAGCCGAACATCACAACACAACCCACGGAGAACGGAATCTGGACAAGTATTTAGAAGGGCTGTACTGAATATTAGTAATACTTGTTGATCTCTAGTCCGTCAAGAGGGTGCAAATATCGCGAAATATTGCTCAAGTTCAGAATATAGAACCACAGAAAGTTAGATTTTCGTGGAAGTTGTATAGGATAGCATATGATCGGCCCCGTCCGACTATACTGCTCCGCTCACTGGTTTTTTTATATTAATTCGTTGTTATTTGGATTTTTTAAAATCAACGTAGTGTTGGATCCTTAAAGAAATATATATTTTTTAAACCCTATATCCCAAGTTATTTCCCCATGTAGCGGCACCATCCAATTTTAATTTAATTGTCTTCATATAATTTACACGATTCTCCCCAATACATTTAAACCAAAATCACGCCGACCTGTATAACTATTCCGCCAGCCAATTTTACACCATAACCTTCCACAATAGCATTGTTCCCATACCGACCTCGTATATAATTGTTTTATTTACTCGAAAAAAACGGATCCACTTCTGTATTCAATCGTCCAACACAACATCTAAATGAATTATTGGACTCCAGGGTATATTTATAAGAATTGTTCCCTTTTTACATTCTGCCTGTTGTTGTTCTTGTTGTTGTTGGTGCTACTTGTATCTATCTTTAGATTTAATGTATGTTGTTTGTTATGAGCAATAACAACAACAAAAACTAACAGCTAGGAAAGTGCATTGCATTCTGAACATGAATATGTGTGTCTGTCCGTTCATCTGTCTGTTTGTCGGTATAATTTTCTTGCTGTTTGGAATATAAATTTTCCTGGACTGGTTTTGTGGAACAGAAATGCCAACAAAAAGCCATGTAGCACACTAAATAATTGATCTACTCGCAAGTGGTGCATAGAAGCAAAAGAAGAAGAAGAATAAGAAGAATTCTTCTTTTTTTTTTTTTGAAAAATTTGTTTTGACTTTTTGTGGGCTAAAAATAGTTTCTACTTGAATTGTCTTTCGTTTTCTATGTTGGCGTTGTTCGGTGAGTGAGTTTGGTTCGATTTTTTGTTCTGTTTCGGTAAAATGAGTTTAGTTAATGGTTTGACATAAACGATAAATGCACGTAAGCAGTCAGGAGCGTTGTTAGGATAGGGTTTACTGGAAAATAGAAGTGGGTTTACGGTGATTAATGTATACCCTTTACTTCATTATCAAAGCTAACAAATTTAACTGACGATTCCATGTTTTATTCAAACGACGGACACACAAAGCTAAATTAAATTGTTAAATTGTGTTACGTCGACTTTCTTTTATTATGTAGGTTATATCTGCATTTTGGAACCTAAACAGCAATCATTTGGCATGCTGCGTTCTTCAATGTATTAGCAGAAAATTTTCGATATAGGACCATGCTTTAACACTTCATATAACATGTTCTCTCCGAATTCCGAATTTTCAATATAGGTCCATATGTTGACATAATTGGGGTTCCGCCCGCTGAAGAAATATTTGCAAACAATTTCCTTGCTTACAGAAAATGTTTATTTAGGTCCATGTTTTGAAATAGTTCTCTTTTAGTTAAGGATACCGATTCCATGTGGATTGTTGCCCACATGGAATCGGCATTCTTAACTAAGAATTCTTTGCAAAAATTTCCATTATATGTCAATGATTTCACATAGTCCCCAGAAAATTAAGTATATATATTGGTAACAATTGACACAAAATATCGTCCAATTCATACTGAAGGCAATAAAAACTGTGAACATCCAAAACAGGACGAACCCTATTGAAATTGGAGAAAATCGGTTCAGATTTAGATATAGCTCCCATATATAGTTTCGTCCGATTTTATATAAATGATGCACCAAACTTCCAATATTTGTGCAATTGGCACACAGTTTTGCACATAATTCTGATTTAGGTCCAGATTGATGTCTGCGAAGTTTAGTAAAAATCGGTTCAGATTTAGATATAGCTCTCATATATAGTTTCGTCCGATTTTATGTGAATGATGCACCAAACTCTTAATATTTGTCCGATTTGGGCAGAGTACTGAATTAGGTCCAGACTAATGTATGCGAAGTTTTGTTGAAATCGGTTCAGATTTAGATATAGCTCCTATACATAGTTTCGTCCGATTTTTTGTGAATGATGCACCAAACTCCTAATATTTGTTCAATTGAGACAAAATTTTGCACAGAGTACTGAATCGTATTCAGATTAATGTCTGCGAGTTTTTTTAAATCGGCTCAGATTTAGATATAGCTCCCATATAAATTTTCGTCCTATTTTATGTGAATGATGCACCAAACTCCCAATATTTGTCCGATTGGGACAAAATTCTGCACAGAGTACTGAGTTAGGTATAGACTGATATCTGCGATTTTTTTTTGTCTGATTGAGTAAAATTTAGCATAGCGAATGCTATTGGGAGAAAATGATGCGTGATAAGGTTTGTTGAAATCGGTTCAGATTTTGATATAGGTCCTATATATTTTTTCGTTCGATTTTATGTAAATGGTGGTTACACGAAATTTGGCAGAGGGTATTAAATTTAATATAGTGATTAAAAAACAAATGGTGTATGCAACGGTTACTCAATTAGGTTCATGTGTTTACATATAGCTCCCATACATAAATTGACTCGATTTTATACAAATGGTATACCAAAGAATTCAAGTCTGTCCTTTTGACATGCAATTTTTTATTGATTTCAGAATGGTATGTGTATAGGGTTTTTCAATTGGTTCAAATATTTATCTTGATAGGTCCTCCAAAATTTCTATGAATGGTCCTCCAAAGATTCTATGACCGTTCTATCAACAGGATATTGTAGATATTAACATGTCTTGTATGTATCCAAAGTGGTGAAGGGTATCATAAAGTCGGCCCGTCCGACTTTGGAACTTTCCTTACTGGTTTCAGTTTTAGTGTTCACATTATCGAGAGTTCACTGTATTGAATTTATGTTGGACCATGTTTCATTGGACCAACTCAGTTTCCAACAATTTGGAGTCGATTTACAAATGTCCGTCCGTCTGTCTGTCTGCGTGGTCGTCTGGTGCGCACGATAACTCTTGATTAATCGATCTCATCAAAACTTTGTGCAACCTATTATCTTTATCCTAGATCAAGTCCGAAAATGGGACCCACAGAGGGTCAACATTATCAATAAGTATATACAAAATATTAAACGAAAATAATATCCGATTTGAACGAAACTTTGCACAGCCTATTATCTTTACCAAGCCTAGATCTAGTTCGAAGATGGGACCCATTGGGTCACTCCTTCTGTTATCTCCCTCACAAGTGGTCAAAGTGTTCAATATTTATAAATTTAAGATTTTTAGGCTAATGGAATTTTCAATTTGAACTAAACTTTGCACAACCTCTTATTATTAACAAGTCTAGACCAAATCCGAATATGGGACAAATTGGCCCACACCTTCTGGTACTTCCCCCACAAAGGGCCAAATTTTTCAATGTATATAAATTCAATATTAGGCAAAAGGAATGTTATATTTGGATTAAACTTTGAACAACTTGTTATCTTTACTAAGCCTAGATCAAGTGGGGCCCATCGGTTCTCCACTTCAGGTACCTCCCCACATAGCTTCAATAGCTTATAAACTTATTAATTTAATTTGAAGTACCTATAATTTAATAATTTAAATAACCTATTTGATCAAATTTAAATTTGAAATCTACCTGTGCTACCTACGGCCTGTGCATCTTTAACATCAAAAATTCCTGAATGAAATCTACGAAACCAAAATTGCACATAATTGGCTGTTACAGTATCCGAAACATAAACGCCATTCACGATTTTAGCCGCTTGGCTTGCATTTACGCCTTTGCCAAAGAAAAAATTTAAAATTTACTGAATATTCTCTTTGTTCACTTCCATTTTTAACACCCTGTAACTCACAACTGAATGCACCAAATAAAAAACAGCAAAACACAAACAGCGATATGTAAACATCCAATAAGCATAAACCTGAAATTATTTATCGATACTTTGCTAGAAATCTATCCGTACAGCCATCTGCCGAAAAAAATAATGGATTTCTTTTTCCCCAGCCTAATATAAAGCGAATAATAACACCTGAGTGTAATTCCAAAGACCTCCTCAAACCAAAGGCTGAGGGTATATATCTGTCGGCATCACCGACTGATACTTTTTTACTTCTTTTTAAGGATTTTCACTCAAATTGCCTATATTGTGGTATTTTGAGTTCTTTCTACTTTTTTTAGGCCCCATATAAAAATGTCTCACAGATTCGACTCCATATATAAGGCATATAGTGTGACCCCATATAACGGTACCGTACGATTTGAGATAGTTTGAAGTTTTGAGCAACATTATATATAGAAGAATATATATGTAGAGATATCGAAGTAATTTTCCTTAAAATATTCGTTATAAGCCCACTTTTTACTATAGCCCAACTTCCGTATGCCTCAAAGTTATTGCTTCAATCATTTTGTACTTCAACAAATCCTTGCCTTTCTGTTGGATTGAACTCCAACCGAATGACAAAATTAAGTAGCTCTCCAACTTATCGTAGAGAATTATAAACATCGTTTTGTTTTGTAAACAAACACATACAGACAAAAATATCTGCACTAGTTCGTTGCAGATGCAACCAAAAATATACATTCCATTTTCTTTGAATTGGTTTGGTTTGGTGGGAGGTCAATTCAACATTTAGCCGAATTGGATAGCCGAAAGTTTTTTTTTGTTTTTCTCCGTTCCTAGCACGAACTGTTGTTACTTTGTTAGTCGATGGAATTACAAACGCACGGCGTTGCACTGCTCTGCACACCACATCACGTGTCTATAACACTCATCTACAGATCGCCAGGAGATGTTTTTTGCCTGACAAAATATTTATGGGATTAAACTGTGTGGACGAGAACGTCAATGTCCCATCTCCATGTGCGTTGCAACAATTCTAGACTTCCTTACTCCCGTTTGTTGTGCTTTTTGGGGAGGTGGTGGTGTGTGATGTTGTTACACTTGCTGTTGCTGTAGATGCTACTTCTGGTTTGTATAAGGAATGCATCGACGTCATGTGCAATGGACGTGAGTGCGCTGTATTCACATGGATCTGTTTGTGAGTGCGTATGTGTGTGTGTGCGAATGCTTGCATGCATTTTGTTTGGAATATCTATTTTTGTAAAAGAACACTTCTTTGTCTTTTTGTTTTCCCTTTCATTTCTCTATTTTTTTCTTGCACTTCGTGGCATTTGGTATCTATGCTACGTAAAAACGATGTGGAACAGCCATCTAGCCAGCCAATAATTGTTTAAGCGTTGTAATAATCGTTTACATGACCATGTACACGTACTATTCAGCATTGTGTTGTCTTCATCTGTAGTGCGTTGTGACGTTTAACATTAACGAAATGTTAAATAGCATACTTAAGTCAATGACGTCGAATATTTTTGAAAAAGGGCTAATAAGTGTGTGTAACTTCAAATATAAATATAAAAGTTTGAGAAAATAAATTGGGAGATATTGATGTTGTTTTCTACTTGGTCTTTCCATCTAATTCGTGGCCTTTCCCTTCTACGGGAACCATGCTTTTTGAGCTGGGGCTGGTAGTCGCTGCAGCTCAATACGACTGACTATGTCGATGTCTACGTATAAATTGTAAAGCTCGTGGGTCATTCGACGCCGATTTCTTCTTTCAAACACACTGCTTACGTAGACCATAGTAGCATCTGTTGGCCATCACAATCCTTCTCCGAATTTCAAAACTGATGTCATTCGTATTATTTATGGTGGTACGAAGGTATATAAAATCTTTAACTACCTCGAAGCTGTAGTTCTCAAGTTCCACAGTTGGTCCGAGTCTACTGGACGTCTTGCGCGTTGATACCATCAGCTTGCTCTTCTCGCCGTTTACTGCCAGACCCACTTTGGCAGAATCCTTTTCGATTTGTTCGCAATGTTCGACCCATTATATCGATGTCATCGGTGTAGGCGAGTAACATATGTTGTTTGGTGTACCATTTCTGTTCACCTTTGCGTCTCGAATGACCTTTTCCAGCAGGATGGTAAGCAGGTCACCCGACAAACTGTCACCTTGTCTGAATCCTCGTTCGGTATTGTAGGGCTCCGATAGGTCCTTCCTACTTTAACAGCTGACCTTGTGCCACTTAAAGTTATCCTGCATAGCCGTATTAATTTTGCAGGAATGCCGAACGTAGACATGGCTTTAAACACCTCTGAACGGATAGGGCTGTCGAATGCGGCTTTATAGTCTACAAATAGGTGGTATGTGTCGATGTGTTTTTCGTGTGCCTTTTCCATTTGAAAATCTGGTCAAGGGTGGATTTGCCAGGTCTGAAGCCGCATTGGTATGGTCCAATGATGTCATTGACCATTGGCTTCAGTCGTTCACACAGCACACTGGATAGCACTTTATATGCGATGGGAAGGAGACTTATTCCTCTATAGTTGACACATATCGTCTTGTCTCCTTTTTTGTGCTGAGGTTCCAATCATTGGGTATGCATTCCTCTAGAGCTGGTGCATTCTCCTGACCAGAATCTGGCCACCAGTCTTGAATAGTTGGGCTGGTAACCCTCATCTGCTTTTATGACCTCATCTTGGCTAGGTGGTATACACCCGCCATTTGGTAGGCTGCAACACAGTGCGTTGTCCAAAATTTAGACGAAAATATATACATCTGAATATATATAATACAAAATACAATAGGTTGAATTTAGTACGTTGTGCACTAATCGTCCTACTCGGACAATATTTAGTTATTTGGTACACCATTTAGATGAAATCTGATGAAAATGTATACGGAAGCTATATCTAAACCTGAACCGATTTGTATGTAATACGCTGTTCAATTAAACACAGGCTCCTCGGTGCATCATTTGTATAAAATCGGACAAAAATAAACACCATTTACATTAAATGAAACTAAAATATATATGGGAGCTATATTTAAACCTGAACCGATTTCAATCTTAACACAAAGCATTCTAGACCGATATTGATTAGGAATGATCCGATATTGATTAGGCATGGTAGGGTGGAGCATTTGTATAAAATCCTCAAAATAATTCAAACCAATATTGATTACATCGTATAGGAAGTACATTTGGGCTATCATAATATGAGGGGCTATGCTTTATTGGGGACCGGTATGCCTCAATTTCGAGACTAACATTTTAATTTATTGTCTATTGAAATCACGTTTAGATCGCAATATTTAAGATAGACCACTGAAATTTTGCACAGACATTGCTAGTACTCCGAGAATGTGGGATATATCGGCCCACGTTTTGTGTGCAGCCCCCACAGGTACCCTCACATTAAGTAACACAAATCCCCACCAAAAATTATTATTATTGACTCTAGTTTTAGGGTAGCCCCATATATTGGTACCCTAAATATTCGGTGCTTTTGCGATTTTGGACACATTTTTGATTGCAATTTTGTTTTTTGGGTTCTCATTGTATGCAGAACCCGTACTAAAAAGTATTCACATTGACCCACCTTTAGGATACCTCCAAGGCGATTTTTGACACGTTTTTTCACGTTGGATGTAATAATATTAAGTAAGTTTCAGGGTATCGCCCATTATTCGGTATTTTAAGCATTTTGGACATTTGTATTCTCATTGGCTGTCAAATCTCACTACCAAAAATATAAATTTTGATCCCCATTTTATTGTAGTACCCATAATCTTCCCATGGGGCTACGCCTCCTCTATTGAAAATTTCAATTCAACTTTGTCTCATGTATTTTTAATTTTAGATGTTTTGATTGTCATCCTCATTGTGGAGGGCATAAAAAGTTCGGCCTAGGCGGACTTAACATCGTTTTTACTTGTTTTATACTCCAAAAGTAGACAAATGACAAAATCGTTGCAGAGGAAACCTATATTTAAAATTTTAGTAGAATTACAGCGAATTCGTTCGAAAAAATACCTTATATGGGAGCTACCAGAAAAAAATTAATAAAAACTTATTCTCCTACCAACAACTTCTTGAGACATATTTTTTTTCTTATTGACATTGCATTTTATTCTAGTTTTGCATGTTCTGCGCTAGGAAAAAAACAAGTTCAGTAACCTTAAACTACAAAACACCATTGACCCGCGTTGATGATATGAACTAAATTAAAGAGTCAGACCATGGAGGCAATGGAAATAAATCGAGACGATAAAAGGACATTAACAACGTAAATTAGACGTCATGAACAGCCTTCCATTCGTTGGTACAAGGAGTAGAAAATAGCATTTCAAATCCACTGAAAGGAGGCTATGAGCTGAAACACGTTACAACTTCGAAGCAGCAATTTCCACCATCATCGGCACCAGTCAACCAAGGAAAGAAACACACGGCCGGTCGACCTGCTGCCTGCTTGCCACAACCATCAACAACACCTTAAAGATCAACAAGCACGCATTCATAAGCCAGTCACGAGGAATAGTCGGAATTTGTTGTTGTTCCTCATCTAGCAATGCAACATGCAAACTAGGCGGCAAACGCGTTGCAATGTTTGTGTGACTACCTCAACATTGATTTGCTCGGTGCTGTTGTATAAGGCCCAGCACCCAACCATCCATCCAGCCAGCCAGTCTGTCAGTCATAAGTAGTACTTGCGGCATAACCACCTAGACTCCTAGAATTGGTTATGGAATTCCAATTGTCGATATGAATAGTATGTAGAGCAAAGCAATGTTTGTGCAATTTAACCGCCGGCAGTGGTGGAACTTCGCAGCGGTTTGGAGGACAGAACAGAACCCAAAGACGAAGTAATCTGCATTTGTCATGTCATCATGGCATGAACTTTTTAACCTAGTTTTCAAACGATTCAGAGTTCACTTCTATTACTTGCATTTCTTTGGCATTCGTTTTGTTTTGTTGTTGTTGTTTTTGTTGTTTGTGGTTGTTGGCTAACGAAGTTTACACTTTTTCCTGACACTCCTTGAAATTGTTTAAAAATAGATTCGCATGTGTTTTGTGATGAGTTAAAAATAGCTTTGCTCTGTCGCATCGTACAATTGCCTGACAAAACGAACGAACGACCGACCGACCACACAACGGCAACAGCAACAACAACTGCAATGACATTGAGGGAGTGCACGGACTTTTGCTTAGCGATGAGGTTGTGGTGTTACCATTTTCTTGCCACACAAAAGGACATTGCAGAGAGGTAAATACATAGCAGCCGGCTAAAAATATGTTGCGGTTTGCATTATGACAACAAAAGTGCAGTGCAGTACAGGTCCTTTCTTTGACGTAGGTCTTTGCTTTGAAAATTAAGGTTAAATGAATGATTGGCGCTAATGTCGGACAATGTTACCCATTCATGGTACAACAACAATAAAAATTAGGACATTTCTGACGTCTGAATTAACTTTTATTAGCTAAAGAAAGATATATTATCTGTTAGCATGATAGAAGGAAAGTTTAAAGTGGTATTTATTCGGCCAAGGTGTGTTAGACATGAATTGTGACACACATTGGTAGATGGGGGCTTATGAAATGGGTAAGGTTAGTTCATAACATAATTGTTATATTAAAGTATATAGCTGAAAAAGACTCGAAGAAATGCAAACATTCTGAAACAAGTATAAGACGGAAGCCTGATCAAATGTTCTCTGTAGTGTGTGTGTCTGGTGGTCCTGATTTTGTTTATAATGTAACCCAGTAGTTGGTTTGGTCTCCTATATAGCATTGCGGGGCCTGTGGTTTTTTGTCCCTCATCAAGCTGGAGTGTATGCCTTCTTCATGCTCTCAGATTGATATAACACTACGGTGTTGGTACGCTGGTAGACGTTATTTCATCTATACTCAGCCTAAGTGTTTTCCGGCATTTTCATGGGAAATTTTGCCATTTTCTTAGCTTAAATGCATTCATTACGGTTCAACGTATGACCATGCGTTGTGTTGTTTACAGTGATCAGTAAAATAAAATTCGATAATACCATTGTGATACAGATCATTGATAACGCATGTGATCGTCCAAAAGGCTCGAGTTGGTTGGTGAAAAAGAATTTTGTATCCAGCAGATTAAAGGTCAACAAATAAACTTCTATACATTGACAACTTTTCCGGACAATATATTCCTAGAGTGAATGATACTCAAATTATTTAATTTTCACTCACAAGTCTTGGTCCATTTGACCCGCTAATAGTGACAAATCATCTTTAAAATACCCATTATTATTCTTTGGCGGGATCATCTTCCCAGATCCTGTAAAATTTCAGTTCAGAAAAATAATAAGTAAAAAAGTCATTAAGTTTTGCCGGTTCGAAATATTAATACCCTCCACCACGTGATATGCATTCAAAATTGCTTTAATCAGTCGGGAGCTTTATATGGGGACTATGGTTTGTATTGTGTGCTAGTAGGTTGTTCATGCTCTGAAAAAATACAGGTTTTTGTAGGTGGTAAAAAATATATCCGTTTTGCTATCGCACGCACATAAAGAGATCCAGGCCCAATTTTATTTTTAAATGTCTTGGCTGCAATTCCCACCCAAGCGGTTTTTATTTGGCATTTAGCCACATGAAAAAAATACTTCGAAATTTTAAATGTTTGTCCAAGCGATTCCGTAGCCCAAATACAAAGGTTCCGCTAAATTTTTGGAGTGTTGAAGTTTTTAATAGTTGGTGATAAATGCATTTTTTGGCCAGACATTTTTATGTAGCTATTGGGATATGTCTTCATTTGGGCATTTTTGGATTTTCGTGCACGCTTTTCAAACGAATTGGGTTTAATATGATTTTTTGTTCACAATATTTTTTACAAAATATTACCACTACTGGTCTACTAAATAAAGGTAGTTTTCATAGTTTTTGAAAATTTCAGAGTATAATCCCCATATAAAAAACCAACTCCTTTAAAGCGACCATATTTTGGTTTTGCTTTTGGCCAATTCTCGATGTGTAAGCTGATGCGTTATCATGTTGTAAAATCTATGATTGTTTTTTTTTACTATATCTTTTACTCTTGAAATTGGAAAAAATCTGCTCAGATTTCAATATAGGTCTCACATATTTTTTTCGCCCGATTTAATGTAAATGGTGCACCAAAGTTCCTATATATCTTTCGATTTGCCCGAAATGTGGCATAACATATTGAATTGTGTCTAGAATTATGTGTGTTAAGTTTCGTAAAAATCAGATTTAGATATAGCTCTCATATATATCTTCTTCCGATTTTTGTGAATTGTTCACTAAAACCCCAAAGTTTGTCCGATTGGCACTAACTAATATAAATTAATCTCTGTCAAGTTTTTTGAAATCGGTTCAGATTTAGATATTGCTCCCACATATATGTTTTTGTCCCATTTAAGGTAAATGGTGCACCAAAGTCCCTATATATCTTTCGATTTGTACGAAATTTGGTACAGCGTACTGAATTAAGCCTAGAATAATGTGTGCTAAGTTTCGTGAAAATCGGTTCAGATTTAGATATAGCTCCCATATATATTTTCGTCCGATTTAAGGTAAATGGTGCATCAAAGTCCCTAAATATCTTTCAATTTGCACGAAATTTGGTATAGCGTACTCAATAAAGCCTAGAATAGTGTGTAATAAGTTTCGTGAAAATCGTTTCCGATTTAGATATAGCTCCCATATATATTTTCGTCCGATTTAAGGAAAATGGTGTACCAAAGTCCCTATATATCTTTCGATTTACACGAAATTTGGTACAGCGTATTGAATAAAGTCTACAACGATGTGTGTTAAGTTTCGTTAAAATCGGTTCAGATTTAGATATAGCTCACATACATATTTTCGTGCGATTTTAGATAAATAGTGCATCAGAGTCCCTATATATCTTTCGATTTCCACGAAATTTGGCATATCGTACTGAATGATGTATAGAATGATGTGTGTTAAGTTTCCTGAAAATCGCTCCAGATTTAGATATAGCTCCCATATACATTTTCGTCCACATATATCTTTCGTAGTGAACTTAGTATAACATATAAGTTAGATATAAATGCTGCACCGAATTCCCCAGGTGGGTCCGATTGGCACAAAATTTTGCACAATTTTTTGAAGTTATTATGAGATAACGTTTGGCAAGTTTTGTTGAAATTGGGTCAGATTAAGATATAGTACCTATATATAGTTTCTTCAGATTTGAAGTAAAATGTGCACCAAAGACCCAAAGTTATATAGTTTATAGGACCTATAATGTGGAAAGTTTTATTTAATCGGTTTAAATTTGGATATAGCTACCATACATGTTTTCTCCCGATTTTAACTAAATGACGCACCAAGAACTCAAAATATGGTCGATATTCTGTGACAAGTTTCGATGAAATCGGCTTAGATTTCGATATAGCTTTTACACATATTTTCGTCCGATTTGAAGTAAATGACGCATCAAACTCCTCATGTTTATAAGATATGTATCCAAATAATCAACAATTATCCGATTGATATATGCTTTAAATTGATTTACATATTTTTGTCCCATTAAAAAGAATCAACTCTATATCTGACCAAATGAAAAATTTAGTATAGGTTGCAGAAAAACATATTTATGGGTCCAATTTCATTTTACTGGTCCTTCAAAAATGCAACGTCTGTTAAGATTCATCTGTTGAATATACCCAAAGTGGTGAAGGGTATCATATAGTCGGCCCGTCCGACTTTACTACTTTCCTTACTGGTTTTAATTGATGCAGATATAGACAAAGCATCCATATATATCTTGAACGGGTGTCTGATTGAGATTAAATTTTGAACAGTGCGGCATACCGAATAGCGTGTATCAAGTGTGCTATAAATCGATTTACATAAATTTGTCCCATTGTACGCAAACGACTCTTAATCTGCCCGAATGAACTGCAAATTAGAATAGTTTGGAGAAAGACATGTTTATGGATTGATGTTAGGCGGTTCACTTATATGATACATATGTAGAATATACCCAATATGGTTAAGTTTATAATACAGACGGTCCAGCCCGACATTACTTCTTTCCTTACTGGTTTTTAATTTGATATGCTCTCGCTACTTATATTTCATTTGAAAAAAGAAAACTTTTTCATACAGAGATGGTCCGTCAGAAACAATGACGTAAATGACGTACATCATACGTCAGAAATTTCGGAAACCTGAAAATAATTGTAAATGACATTTACTACATTTTGTACAGGTATACGACGTTTCAAAAACATTAAAATTCATTACAGGGATCATCTCTTCAGTTCAGCGAATGAGTATGGAGAAAATAAGAGTTGCCGAACGATTCCAGCATATTTGTCACATCTCTCTAAAACTTCCACACCTCAGGTACCTTGTAAAGACAAAATCGATCGAATCTAGGAATTTCATGCAAATTAGCCATCAACGATTGTCCGATTGAGACGAAATTATTGTTCAATATTGCAGCATACCTAATGACGTGTGTTATGACTTCTTTAAATCGGGCCAGATTTATATATAGCTCTCATAATTAATTTATTACAGGAGTTTTAAGAAATCGATTCATGTACCTGTATAAATCACATAACAGCTCATAGGAGACTCGCCATACGCCACAGTAAATATTTCAAATAACATAAAAAGTTACAAAACCGTAACAAAGCGTTTTTTTAATCAGAACTCGTAAGTCCATGTTACCACGCCCAGGTCCTAGCCCAATATTTCAATCTGAGTGTCTGTTGTTTGGTATTTACTATATTTTTTATAATTATTATTTCTCCTGGCAACAATTTAACACGGCATAGAGACATAAAAGTTCCGACCAAATTCAGTTTTCAACTCTCGATTACAAATTTATTATGGAATAGTGCGAATTTATTTTGGGATATAAACTGTGTTTTAATTGAAATTAAAGCTCAATTATATTTCAAAAAGTGTAAAGTGTAAAGTGAATTGCTTATCAATCGAATTCTAGAATCGTTGAGTGCTACCATTTATTTTGGTTTTATTTTCTCAATTTCATTTTATAATAATTTGCATAATAATATATTTAGGAGCTCATTACGAACGAATATAATTAATAATTTATACAAAAAAAAAAATATTTCAAATAACAAATCGCGTATCATTGATGCTGTCCAAACATCCAATTATAATTGTTTATGGTTAATGTCATATGACTTTGAAGTTTTGGGTGACACTTCATGCATGAGCCGAACAAAAGAATTATTGGCATCTTGTGACATTTTTGTGTGTGAACAGGTTTAAATAAACAATAAACAAAGATATCATATGATTTGGTTAATGAGATATGGTTTGTTGATTATTTTTGTGGTTTAAATGTTTGTAAATCCAATAATTTCAAAATGAAATATTTTAATAATAAAGGGGAATTTTTGATGGGGATTAGGATTTGAAATGATTAATGATAGCCGATACAATTTTTGACAATACTACGTGGAATAAATTTTTAAAATTTATTGGAGAGATAATGATAATTTGCATATAATCCGTTTTAAGGTTTAAATAAGTGGTTACAAGTGAAGAGGTGTTATGCTCGGTCGAAGTTTTTAGGAAAAATAGGTAAAATTCTGTGCTAATATAAGGAAAATCATTTTCATCACGAACAAATTTCTAATTCAAATTTTAACATACCCATTTTAGTGGTTTGTCCAACGTTTTTACTGTAGTTCTTCTACCTAATGATATCCAACAAATTCTAAATTCTAACATTTTTAGGCTCCACGATTGATAGATTATAGATTTCCCCAAAAAAACTGTCTGCCTCCCTGTTACCAAGCACCTAAAAATATACTCTTTCAATTATTTCCTTTATTTTAAAGACGTAACGTAAAATGCTTCTTTATAAAACAAACAATTGTTAAAATTAATATTGAAGAACACAACAAGTGAATCGAACAGCCATAAAATTTACCAAATAATTTATTGTAATTTTTATAAGTGGAAACAATTTAAATTTAATGGCAATTTAAAAACAGGATTTAAGAGTGTGAATCAATTGGTCAAACATTACTTTGTAAAATATTGCGATTTTTAAATATTTTTTTTATAAGACCTTCAAAATTAATGATCGGTGATCAGGATGTAATCGGTCATTTCGATGGTCATCAATTATTGTGTAATGTCAAGGGTGTTACATTGACTGGAAATATGAAAAGAAATAAGTAAATGCATACTGAGGTTCAGTTGCATTTTAGATACCCTACACCAAAGAATACCAAATTTCAAACTATTGACAATTACATGGGAAAAGGTGCCTAATACCTACCAAAGATCATTATAGGGGGGCTATATCAAAACCGATGTAAATTGTTATTATTATCCTAAAAATGTTTTTAATTTTTATACAGATATTGGATTTTTCGTATCATTATATCATTAAGAAAAAATTATATACATTTATGCAAAATTACTTACAAAATTACTTTTTGATGCATATATTAAGAAAAAAATGTTTTGTTTTTGCAAAATAGTCAGGCTTAATCCCAGTTTGTTGTTTTTATAAAAAATGCCATACATTCCCCACTAATAAATAGTTGTTTTTTATAAAAACAACAAACTGGGATTAAGCCTGACTATTTTGCAAAAACAAAATACAAATGGTATCGCAAATAACCCGCCAAACACTACCAAAAATGTTTTTATTATAACCTCCGCCTTACGGCTAATGAGGGTATATATATTTTTCTACGGAAAAAAACTACCTCATCGAAATATACTCCATGGTTTTATACTCCATGGTTCTTTGGACAGACAAATTGGACTCATTTACAAATATCCGCCCGCCCGTCCGTCTGCGTGTCTGCCAGGCTGGTTGATGTGCAAGATAACTCTCGAAGGGAGCAACCGATCTCCTTCAAACTTTGCACATCTTAAAATTTCTTCTAAACTTCAAAAAAAAAAAACTAAACTCTGCAAAACCTAATATTGTATGAAACCTGTATAATGTTGGAAGATGAGATTCATTAGTCCACTCCTTCTAGTATCTCCCCTACAAAGGGTCAATATTTCGAAAACTTCTAAATCTCATATGAAGCGAACGCAATAGCCAATTTCATCCAAACTTTGCACAACGCAATATTTTTATCAATCCTATCGAACCTCTTCTTCTGGTACCTCCCCCACAAAATGGTCTAAATTTTGTTGAAAATTAAGTGGGAACAAACCATCGGATTTGAACCAAACTTTGACACCCTAATATTTTAACTAAACCTGTATAATGTTGCAAGATGGGACTTATCGGTCCACTACTTCTACCTCCTCCCCTACAAAGAGTGAATATTTTGAAAGCTTTTAAATCTCATATGCTCATATCCATCACGAACCGTGTATATGCCTCCCCAATCTATTTTGTATAAAATTATTCGCGTATCGCTAGATTTTATGATGCATTTACTCAGGAATATGGCTTATAAATGTTTATATTTATATAGAAAATAAAGCGATTATACACGCGGAATTCTCAAATTATGTATTTGCAGATGTTTCTACTTTCAAAGTACTTTTACCGCAGATTTATTGGGCGGATTTGAACACGGCTGGTCTCAGTAGATTCAGCACGTAAAAAATCTAAAATCACGCGGGGTTCAACCCAATAAATAGGTTTTTTTTATAAAAATGATCTTGAGGTATACATCAATCGAAGTGAAATCACGAGTCCTACGATCCTATAATAAGTTTAGGGCTTCAACTAGCTCGTCCGAAAACAGGGAAATTTCGGCTTCAGCATCCGGCTTAGTTGAATGCGGTGGAAGAAACGAAAAATCATACATTTGAACTATATTGCCAATATGGTGTTCTTCAATTCAGTCGTTGAGTAAATGGTGTATTTTAGTCATAAATGAGCAAAAGACAAAAAATTATTGGCTTCAGCATATTTTTACCCATTTTTACACCCTCCATCGTTGTATGTTTGTTATTTCAAAATAATCGTTTCTGACCCCATGACGTATATATATTCTTGATCAGTGTAAAATTCCAAAACGATCTAGCCACGTCCATCAGTCTTTTGTTATCACTCTAGCATCTGCAGAAACTGAGCTAGCTGTCCAAAAATTTGCACAGAATTGCAAAAGCTTATCAGTCGACGTGTAGGCATAACCCCCATATAACGGTACTCCAAATTTTCTCTATTTTGAACACGTTTTGAACCGAATTGGCTGTTAATTGATATTTGGTTCTCATTAGGTATTTAATGTCTGTATCAAAAATTATCAATATTCCGTTGTAACACGTGCTTAAATTCCCCTATTACCAACATTTTGAAGATACCGTTATATGGGAACTACCCTAAAAGTTAAGGCGATCACTCAGAACATTTTCTGCAGACATTTATTTTATTTATTTATTTTTAAACAGTTTTTTGCAAACCCAAATACCAAATTATGTTTCGAAAAATCGAGCTTAAATCTCCAAGTTATGGAAAACATTACTGGACCTTTATGTAGATGCTCCGAAATCTAGGACTTCCAAATTAGAGTTACTGCGTCGGGAAATTGTTGCCTTAAATATACCGAAAAGAGGCTATATATGGACACTAAATCATGGACCTACAATTAAAATATTCTGCACAGCTGTATTTCAACCTCCAAAACCGCAAAATGCCAAATTACAGCTCTTTCGCTTGGAATATGTGATTGAAACCTTCAAAATAATGAAAATTGGGCTGTATCGTTATATCAGGGCTACACCAAAACATGCTCCTACATATACCATTTTAATACAAAATCTCAGAAAAATAGTAGCAATGTATGTGCAAAATCAAATCGAAACTCTATATTGAATTTTGCAAGCTTCATCGTGAGTTCTACAGACAGACAGACTGACATGCCTAAATCGGCAAAGAATTTTATTCTGATCAAAAACATATGTATATACTCGTACAAATTCAAAATATTCATCATATTTATACCCTCAGTCTTATGGCTAATGTCTTTGATACTGTGAAAATGTGCATCATCGAAATATTGGTTTTAGACCCCATGTTTCTTTGGACCCAATCCGTTTAAGAAAATTTTGACCACTCCTTCTCATTTTCAATATTTATAAATCCAATATCAGGCGATTGGAATGTCCGATTTGATCCAAGCTTTACACAACATGTTGTCTTTACCAGGTCTAGATCAAGTCCGAAGATGGGATCCCTTGGTCCACTCCTTCTGGTACATCCGACAGAAATGGTCAACATTTTAAATATTTATAAATTCAATACTAGGCGAATGTAATGCCCGATTTGAACCAAATTTTGCACAACCTATTATCTTTACCTAGCCTAGATCAATCTGAAGGTGGGAAACATATTTAATTAAAAATATACCATACTAGTGAATCCGGCAAACGTTGTATTGCCTTGGCAATATTGTTGTAGAATAATTTTCGGTATTTTAGATTTGTTTTCAGTTTCTATTCATACTTGCAAAAACATTATTTTTTAATAAGTTATATCCATATTTATAGTTTATCCCACATTGATCGTTACATCGGAAGTTATAGCACACATTCAATATAATTCTCTGCAGTATAGAATTTCGAGTTTTAGTTGGGTTGGATGTGAAACGCATACCATCACAATCACAAAAATTAACATTACTGTTCTAAGTATCTACTGTATATTAAATTTGTCATTCTCTTGCAACTCTGGAGAACTCTGAAAGGATATGTATATAACATTCCTGATGAAATAAAAATTTATGTTGAAACCCCGATACTGGTCGCAATATTTAAGATAGATATTTGATTGGAAGTTTGGTAATGTAAATGGGATATTTTGGGGATGTTTGACACGTTTTTCAACCGAATTGGCTGTAATTTGTTATGTTGGGTTTTCAACGTACAGCGGACAAGTTTAGGGGTAGCCCCACATACAACGATACTTTTGCGTAATATTTGGCTTTTTGAGGTTGTAGGATTAGTGTTAAGGACTTTAGGCACATTTTTAACCAATTGTCTGTAATTAGATACTTTGAGTTTCCATTGGGTAACAAATCTCCTTACCAAATGTTATCGATATCGGTCTACTTTTTTAGGATAGCCTCACATAGTGGTACCACCAGTCCCGAACGATTACTGGTTTAAACTTTGGCCCTGTCGAAATTAACTACTTTCATCATTTTTATCCTTCACATTAGATATTATGCATACTTTATATTACTGGTTTACCGATATATCCCATTTTCAATACCAAACATCTTAGGAATAATAGCAATATATGTGCCAAATTTCAAACCTCTATATATTTTTCGTATTGCCAGTTTTAATTTATATTAATTTCATTAATTAATTTATATTAATATCAGTACGTTTTGCCAATCGGCCTAGCTATGGGTCTTTAGTACACCATTTACTTAAAATCGGGCGAAAGTACATATAGGAACTATATGTACATCTGAACCAATTTCAAGAAAACTTGACACACGAAAGGTTATAGTAACTTCAGTACTTTGTCCAAAATTGTGTGCAGGTCGGTCAATCTTTAGTGTACATTAAATCCAACGAAAATATATATTGGAGCTATACCTAATCTGAACCGATTTTCACGAAACTTAGAACACATCATTCTGGGCCCAATTATAGGGACTTTGGATACCCATTTACCTAAAATCGGACGAAAATATATATTGGAGCTATATAAAAATCTGACCCGATTTTCTCGAAACTTGGCACACGTCATTCTGCACCTAATTCAGTACTCTATGCCAAATTTCATGCAAATCAAATGATATATGGGGACTTTGGTGCACCATTTACTTTAAATCGGTCGAAATTATATATGGTAGCTATATCTAAATCGGAACCGATTTTCTAGAAACTTGTCACACATCATTCTGCACCTAATTCAGTACTCTATGCCAAATTTCATGCAAATCGAATGATATATGGGGGCTTTGGTGCACCATTTACTTTAAATCGGTCGAAGCTATATATGGGAGCTATATCTAAATCTGAACCGATTTTCTCGAAACTTGGCACACATCATTCCGGACCTAATTCAATACTCTGTGCAAAATTTCGTGCAAATCGAATGATATAGAGGGACTTTGGTGCTCCATTTACCTAAAATCGGACGAATATACATATGGGAGCTTTATCTAAATCTGAACCAATTTCAATAGGGTTCGTCCTTGGGCCAAATAAGTGACATGTGCCAAATTTCATCCAAATCGGATCAAAAATGCGACCTGCACTTTGTTTACAATTTAACATCTACAGACGGACGGACATGCATAAATCGACTCAGAAAGTGATTCTATGCATATTCTCAAAAAGGAACCATGTGTCTATCTCGTTTCCTTTTGCCTGTTACAAACATATGCACAAATACATAATAACCTGTACCACAGTGTGGTGAAGGGTATAAAAATAGAAAATTTTCAATAATTGACAAATGAAGGCTTAAAGGAATGATACGCTCAAAATGACAACTACGACGTGGTGCTATCAAAATAGCTCGATACTAAATTCGTGAAAATGCAAATATGTTGCAAAATATGTTTTGCAAATTTTTCGCGGTTTTTGACTTTTTCTCACCTTTTAAAACTTCCCAGAAGCTCGAACATTTCAAGACTAAAGATAAGAAAAATCCGTTCAGCCGTTCTCGAGTTTTAGCGAGACTAACGAACAGCAACTCATTTATATGGGCAATATTGCCAATTTTTTAACATAGCTGAAGCGGAGGTTCACCCCTTTATAACTCGGGAACTACTTAAATATATGAACAAAAGTGAATAGTTTTGGGTTAATTGATCTGTCGTTGCAAACTGTTCATGATATTGACCTCCAAACTTTATTTTGGTGGAAGCTGTGTCTACTTTAATGTAAAAAAATGTGTAAAAACAGGTTGAGGCGAACCAGTTTTTTTATGTTCTCTATCGATTTGTGACTAAGCCACTCATTGCACGGTCTTCGTGTCAAAATAAAACTAGAAGCCAACAAAATGGGGACTACGCCCCTTATGTATCATTTTTCAAAATTTTAACTGCATCTATCTTTAAATGATGCTGACATTTTGAAGCTCGATTTTGAGTGTTTTTTTAATTTTACTTCTAGCTTTAATACGCAAACAGGAATTTATAAAAATCGATTATAAGATTATTGTAGTTGCGAATCTGCGTAATTTGATATGTATTTTGTGTATGTAGTATGCACAGCTTCAGAGTAATACTCATCCGAACGTGCGAATTTTGTGCGATCAAATTTCTAAAAAACCTATTTTTCGGGCCAAATTTTTAGATCTGTCTACTGAATGATATGGGTACCCGCGATCAATAAGGTTTTTTACGTTTCGGATGATATAAAATCTTCTTCGTGAAAATCCATCTACTAGAACGGCGGGAACTGGTCTTCCAAAAACACGAAATTTGGCAAAAAATGTTTTTGAAAATATCGCGGATTTATTTGCGTTTTCTGTGTATAATTTCCGCTTCAATAAATGACCCCATACGGATATTGATCTTTTTCGAAAAGAGAACTTTAAAAACTTCAGCCGAAAGAGAGATGTACGCAATTTATCTCAAAAATAGATTTTGCTGGCACATCCATGGTTCTTAATGGACCACATTGAAATGGTATAGATCGATGTATTTTTTTAGGGTGCACACTGAAATCGGATGCGCGTTAATGGCATATGGAGTTTTCGGAAATTATTCGCGTTTTACGATTTTTTGGGTACTTCAATGTAACGTGCGACACATCTTAGCCGTCAAATGAAATTTCGCAAAATATATATATATATATATATATATATATATGGATTGGAAGATAAACTTCAGTACTTCCTGGAAACCGCATGCGCATCAAATGATTTTGAGAATTACGCGATGTAGACGCAATTTATCTCAAAAATAGTGTGAGCTGGCACATCCATGGTTCTTAATGGACCACATTGAAATCGGTATAGATCGATGTATTTTTTTAGGGTGCACACCGAAATCGGATGCGCGTTAATGGCATATGGAGTTTTCGGGAATTATTCGCGTTTTACGATTTTTTGGGTACTTCAATGTAACGTGTGGCACATCTTAGCCGTCAATTGAAATTTCGGAAAATATATATGGATTGGAAGATAAACTTCAGTACTTCCTTGAAACCGCATGCGCATCAAATGATTTTGAAAATTATGCGATTTACACGCAATTTAAAATGTATATTTTATAATATTATTTTATTTTAAGATTTATTCCTATTTATAGAATTCTAAGATTTATCGGAAGGGTCTTGATATAATCCGCAAGGCGTATACTTATACACAAAAAGTGATTATTATAATATATCTCAATTTTTCGGCGAAATTCGGGTAAAATAGCAGAATAACCCCAACATTTTTTTCTGAAATTTCTTGTATACAATTAAAAAAATAAATATAATGACATTATTTGTTCGAACCAAAAACAAATATTTTTCCTCGATATCTTGTTTTGTTGTCGCTGTGATTTAGAAACCGCTACACGGACTTGTGTGATTTTGATATCATTTGATTCATCATGGTGTTTAGATTATGTAGATATTTTTAAATTAATTTTTAGGTGTGTGTATGTCATTAATATGATGAAAATATTGATGTAATCTGCTATATTTTTTTTTGTTTTTCTCATATTTCGCGAATATGTGCAACTTTATCGTGTTTATTATAATATATTCATATTCTTATTTTACGGAGGAAGATATATATCAACGTTTTTGGTCAATATAATAAACGGCGTAATTTTAAGATTTTTTTCTTATGCCCAAAATTAAAACCTCGAAAACTTTTGCGCGCATCAACCAAAAATTTGATCGCGAACGGTTTCGGAGTCAGAACATTTTTCTCTATATGTGTACCAAAAATCATTGATGTGCTACAAAAACAAAAAAGCTGATTTTTTGAAAATGGAATATTAAAAAATTGGCAATATTGCCCATATATATATATATATATATATATGTAGATAGATTAAACGAATAATAAAATCTGTGTATAACTCCAAGACCTACTCCGCAAACTATAGGGTGAGGGTATATATCAAAAACCTAGAATCGGGTGGGATCGTCATGTGGGTCTATATTGACATTTTTTGAGAGGACGATTTCTACTGTTGGAGAAATGCTAACGTGGGGAAAAAATTATCAACAACTTCGTACTTCGAGAAATTTAAAAATTAGAATATAATCAGTTTATCATATTATCTTCGTTATAGATTTAAACAACACTCAGCTTTTAAATTAAAAATTATCTTGCATATGTATTTAAAAACGTATTTACCTTCTAATACCCGCCCTTTACCAGAAAGTCAACGACCATTTTGTTGAGCTCTATAAAATTCCACATAATTCCATATCCGCTCTAATTATATTAAAAAATGGCGCCATATCACATTCTCGGAACATATCTCCTTGAATTAATTTTAATACCTTTATTATTGTGAAGCAACTTCATAATGTGTTTAAAAAAACAAAATACTACACACACTGTTTTCATTTAGTTTAGCAAAATAAATATATAAAATAGAAATTTATTCACTTTTTAGCAAAAAAGAAGAAAACATTTTAAAACAAATTTGCTTTGTCATAATTCACAACAACATTTTCAATGAAATGTCCCAAAAATAGCCACCAACTGTAATAAAGACATCCAGCGTTGGCATCGACATAATCTCCTCGTAGATACGTGCAGTTTATCTTGCATTTAATGAGCTTTAAGTATCTTTTAGATTAAGCAGCACACATATGATTTGTTGTTTTTGTTGCTGATATTGTCTGGCTGACTTACTGGTGGGATGGATGGATGGTTGGTTGGTTAGTGAGTACTTTGTCATCGCTGCCGTTTATTCCTACCTATAAAATATTCAACTTTACGATTGTCAATGTATATTAATGTAGTTGTTTTTATGCGTCGAGAGTCAGACACAGTATAGCAGCAACAATAACATCCGTCTATATTAAATGAGCAGATGATGATGACGAGATGACGATGATGATAGTCATTATTGGCACAGTAGGAAAGATTAATTTATTTAGCAGCAATTGCTGTAACCCGCAATGATTATATACTTGTTCGCATAGAAATGATGGGTGGTTTGTAAGTGGCAAAGACGTGGCAACTCATGTCCTTGCGCCGTTTATGAACTGAGCTGTAGTTTGGTATTTTGGGTTCTAATTGCCCAAATTTGGTAGCCCCATATTACGTTATTGGTCGGAACGACGATAGAGATCGCAATGTTTAAGGGAACCCTCCATTCTCGATATGAAATTTTTGCAATTTTTAAACGGTATTGTTCTTCTTTTTCGGGTAGCCCCATATAAAGGTATCTGCCGAATTTCCATATTTTAGTTATTTTGGACACGATTTACAACAAATTTGGCTGTAATTCGGCATTTTTATACCCTCAGCGTTGTGGCTTATGAGGGTATATTCACTTTGTTAAGAATGTGTCTCATCGAAATATTTGTTTCAGATTCCATGTTCATTTGAACCAGATCAGTTTCAGACAATTTGGAGTCGATTTACAAATGTCTACCCGTCTGTCTGGCTGCTGCGCACGATAACTCTCGAAGGGTGAAACCGATTTCATCTAAAATATTCACATCGCAAGCTTAGTTCAAGTTCGAAGATGGGGAATATCGGTCCATTTCTTCTGATACCTCCCCCACACAATAGTCATAGTTGTGTTAAAAATTAATTATACAATGTCATGCGATCGGACTTTCCAATTTGAACCAAACTTTGTACAATCTTTATATTACTAACCCTACATCAAGTACAAGATGGGATCCATTGGTCCACTCCTTCTAGTGCCTCCACCACAACTGGTCAACATTTTCATTCAATATTAGGCGAAAGGAATGCCAGATTTGAACAAAAATTTGCACGACCAATTTTATTCAGCAAACCTACATCAAGTCCGTAGATGGGACATATTGGTCCACTTCTTCTGGTACCTCACCCACAAATTGTCAAAAATTTTCAACATTTTCAAATCTTATATCAGACGAAAGGAATATCCTATTTGAACCAATATTTGTACAACTTTTTATCTTTACCAAGCCTAGATCATGTCCGAAGAGGAAACTCATTGATCCACTTCTTCTGGTACCTCCCCCACAACTAGAGATGGTATTTACCGGGTAAATACCCAAGGGGTGGGTAAATACCGGGTAAATACCCATTTGCGGGTATTTATTTGGGTATTTACTATATTGACTCGGTAATACAACATCTTACACCCTATTTCCGGATTTCTGTTATCAAATCGATTTAGAATGAATAGTTTTACGATACTTTAAAGACGTGGGTAAATACTTGGGTAAATACCCGAGTTTTTACCCAAAAATTGGGTATAAACTCATTAACTGCCGAACCACTTGACATAGGCGGCCACAATTTTGCACACATGTTTCTAATGACAAAGCAAATATAGAAATCCAACATGGGGTCCCTGGGTCCAAGTTTTGATATAGCCCCCATATAACCATATC
The DNA here is from genome assembly GCF_032173495.1 of Musca vetustissima. Taxonomy (NCBI): domain Eukaryota; kingdom Metazoa; phylum Arthropoda; class Insecta; order Diptera; family Muscidae; genus Musca; species Musca vetustissima. The sequence continues at coordinate 65,601 of NW_026873208.1, read as the reverse complement.
TCCCGATTTAAGGTATTTTTTGTTTATTAGACACATTTTACAACCAAATTGGCTGTAATTTGGCACAGAGTGCTCTTTTTGGGTACAAAATATCCATACAAAATTTTATGTATGTAGGTCCACGTTTACTGGCAGCCCCCATACAAAGGCACCCCTATTTTGAGTATTTACCCAAAAATTGGGTATAAACTCATTAACTGCCGAACCACTTGACATAGGCGGCCAAAATTTTGCACACGTGTTTCTAATGTCAAAGCAAATATAGAAATCCAACATGGGGACCCTGGGTCCAAGTTTTGATATAGCCCCCATATAACCATATCTCCCGATTTAAGGTATTTTTTGCCTATTAGAAACATTTTACAACCAAATTGGCTGTAATTTAGCACAGAGTGCTCTTTTTGGGTACCAAATATCCATGCAAAATTTTATGTATGTAGGTCCACGTTTACTAGTAGCCCCCATACAAAGGTACCCCTATTTTGAGTATTTACCCAAAAATTGGGTATAAACTCATTAACTGCCGAACCACTTGACATAGGCGGCCACAATTTTGCACACATGTTTCTAATGACAAAGCAAATATAGAAATCCAACATGGGGTCCCTGGGTCCAAGTTTTGATATAGCCCCCATATAACCATATCTCCCGATTTAAGGTATTTTTTGTTTATTAGACACATTTTACAACCAAATTGGCTGTAATTTGGCACAGAGTGCTCTTTTTGGGTACAAAATATCCATACAAAATTTTATGTATGTAGGTCCACGTTTACTGGTAGCCCCCATACAAAGGCACCCCTATTTTGAGTATTTACCCAAAAATTGGGTATAAACTCATTAACTGCCGAACCACTTGACATAGGCGGCCAAAATTTTGCACACGTGTTTCTAATGTCAAAGCAAATATAGAAATCCAACATGGGGACCCTGGGTCCAAGTTTTGATATAGCCCCCATATAACCATATCTCCCTATTTAAGGTATTTTTTGCCTATTAGAAACATTTTACAACCAAATTGGCTGTAATTTAGCACAGAGTGCTCTTTTTGGGTACCAAATATCCATGCAAAATTTTATGTATGTAGGTCCACGTTTACTAGTAGCCCCCATACAAAGGTACCCCTATTTTGAGTATTTACCCAAAAATTGGGTATAAACTCATTAACTGCCGAACCACTTGACATAGGCGGCCAAAATTTTGCACACGTGTTTCTAATGTCAAAGCAAATATAGAAATCCAACATGGGGACCCTGGGTCCAAGTTTTGATATAGCCCCCATATAACCATATCTCCCGATTTAAGGTATTTTTTGCCTATTAGAAACATTTTACAACCAAAATGGCTGTAATTTAGCACAGAGTGCTCTTTTTGGGTACCAAATATCCATGCAAAATTTTATGTATGTAGGTCCACGTTTACTAGTAGCCCCCATACAAAGGTACCCCTATTTTGAGTATTTACCCAAAAATTGGGTATAAACTCATTAACTGCCGAACCACTTGACATAGGCGGCCAAAACTTTGCACACATGTTTCTAATGTCAAAGCAAATATAGAAATCCAACATGGGGACCCTGGGTCCAAGTTTTGATATAGCCCCCATATAACCGTACCTACCGATTAAGGTACTTTTACGATCAAATTGGTTGTAATTTGGCATAGTGAGATTTTTTTTGCACAAAATATTCATGCAAAATGTGGTTTTTGACACACATGGTTTAAAATCAATATTATTTCCTGTATGGGAAAAGGGGTCTTCAAAACACACGTCAAATAGTTCGGCTGTAAAAGAGTTTATAAATATATATAAATACCCAAAATCAGGACCGCTATATAGGACAGAAAAAGTTGACCAGAGCAAACAATTGGTACTCATAGAGAACTCTCTAAGCCAAATTCCAGCCAATCAAATTGGCTAATAGATTGTCCTAAAATCGGGAGATACGGTTATATGGGGGCTATATCAAAACTTGGACCCAGGGTCCCCATGTTGGATTTCTATATTTGCTTTGACATTAGAAACATGTGTGCAAAGTTTTGGCCGCCTATGTCAAGTGGTTCGGCAGTTAATGAGTTTATACCCAATTTTTGGGTAAATACTCAAAATAGGGGTGCCTTTGTATGGGGGCTACCAGTAAACGTGGACCTACATACATAAAATTTTGCATGGATATTTGGTACCCAAAAAGAACACTCTGTGCCAAATTACAGCCAATTTGGCCTTAAAATGTGTCTAATAGGCAAAAAATACCTTAAATCGGGAGATACGGTTATATGGGGGCTATATCAAAACTTGGACCCAGGGTCCCCATGTTGGATTTCTATATTTGCTTTGACATTAGAAACACATGTGCAAAATTTTGGCCGCCTATGTCAAGTAGTTCGGCAGTTAATGAGTTTATACCCAATTTTTGGGTAAATACTCAAATTAGGGGTACCTTTGTATGGGGGCTACCAGTAAACGTGGACCTACATACATAAAATTTTGCATGGACATTTGGTACCCAAAAAGAACACTCTGTGCCAAATTACAGCCAATTTGGCCTTAAAATGTGTCTAATAGGCAAAAAATACCTTAAATCGGGAGATACGGTTATATGGGGGCTATATCAAAACTTGGACCCAGGGTCCCCATGTTGGATTTATATATTTGCTTTGTCATTAGAAACATGTGTGCAAAATTTTGGCCGCCTATGTCAAGTGGTTCGGCAGTTATTGAGTTTATACCCAATTTTTGGGTAAAAACTCGGGTATTTACCCAAGTATTTACCCACGTCTTTAAAGTATCGTAAAACTATCCATTCTAAATCGATTTGATAACAGAAACCCGGAAATAGGGTGCAAGATGTTTTATTACCGATTCAATATAGTAAATACCCAAATAAATACCCACAAATGGGTATTTACCCAATTTACCGGGTATTTACCCAATTTACCGGGTATTTACCCTTTGGGTATTTACCCACTGCCCATCTCTACCCACAACTGGTCAAAATTTGCAATATTTATAAATTCAATATTAGGCAAACGAAATATCCAATTTTAAACTGACTTTGCACTATCTATTAACTTTACCAAGCTAGATAAAATCCGAAGATGAGACACATTGGTCCACTCCTTCAGGTACCTCCCCCACAAAATGGTCAAAATTGTGCAAAAAAATAATTTTATGCGAACAGACGATTAGATTTTAACCAAACCTTGTACAACCTATTACCTTCACCAAGCGTAAATAAAGTCCGAATATCGGGCCCATTGATCCATGCCTTATGGTACCACCCCACCAAACGTTAAAAATTTTCAATATTTATAAATCCGAATTTGAACCAAACTTTGCACATTCTATTATCCTTACAAAGCCTAGATCAAGTTCTCCCCCAGAAGGCCTCATTATTTTATAAAATTGTAAGTTTTATTAAATTAAATAGCAGATTGGATCAAGATTAAATCTGAAACCTCATTGATGAAATCATATCTTATATAAAGCGAATCATAAATCTTTTGGGTAATTCTGAAGACCTCCGCAAACCATTTGAAGGTATATATCTGTCGACAACACCGACTGACACTTTTTTACTTGTTCTGACACCAATTTGAAGTGGATACCCTAATATATTCTGACAATTTAGAGTACAGAAAAATTAGAAAACATTCTGATTGTCACTTACACCTTATATAAATACTCCTTGATTGTGTGTGTGTGTGGCAAATTTACCCGATTGCCCATGGGAACTATTTTGGGTACTGCTGGTATAAACCCAATAATTCGATATGTAGGTGGATTTTGCACCACCGATTTTCATACCTATTTTCCAAACGAATTCTTGTTAATCCACTGTGACTAACAATCAAGTAAATGAACAGCAAATAAATAAATGTAAATATGCATAAGCAATGAGTCGCTTTATACATACAAGTGTATGAACATAGATAAATATTATGTATTGACATGTATACCACATTGCAAACATACAAACATAAGCATGTACTCGAATGTAGGTAGATAAATCAATTAACTAGCATTAAATTGCGTATTGCCAGCAGTACTAAACTTGTGCTAAATTAAACTAAACTAGGCAACATGGTCTGATCCACTCACTGGTAGCGAGTTACTGCCTAAACGACTGTCTGACTGGCTGGTAGGCTGACTAACTGGCTGACAGGTGGACTGACTAGTTTAACTGTTGTCTAGAGTCTGGCCGATAAAATTGACAACAATGCCGCAGGTGAATATTTCGGGTACACCATTTGTTAAATAAGATTCTTGGTAAGCGCCAATTGCCGCAGCAGCAGCCACGGCAGCAAAGGCGCAGTAACCGACGAAACAGCAGTTGTTTACAGCAACAGTTTGTTGTTTGTTTCTGAATACAAGTTGGTCTATTGAGAGAGAGACAAACAAATTTGTTGTTCTCCATTTGTTGTTGGCACATTGGTTTAAGGGTGGAGGTGTTGTAAGTAGTGTCATGGTGCCGACTATCATTATTCTATTTGACAATGTTTTCGTTGAAAGGGAATTATTTTCCAGCGCACTGTGTTTTTGTTATCCTCGCCTTTAAAGGGGGTGGGTAAATTATGTTTGCGGTTTTTATGTTTGTAAATCATAGTAGTAATTATTCCTATTTTTTGATAAGCATTACATTTGTGCCGTATTTTTAGTTCTGCATTTTTGGCCCCAGGCCCGTAAACCATATCATAATTACTTTATGATTGATGCATATATAAAAAAATTATGTCTATGTGCAGAAGTCTCTTCTTCAATTTAGAATATCCTATATGAGATTTTTTTTAGAACTAACAACGAATCCGAGTTAAATAACTTAAGAGTTATCTAGTTCGAAATTACTTAATTTTATAAAGCAAAATAAATAAATAAACAAATCAAATTGAATGGAAAAATTTATTTTCACTTGAAATCACTTTCCTAGGCATTTATGTTTTCAAGGTTTTGTCTATGAAATGTTAGCCGCGACTACGTCTCAGATGGTACATCCGTTAAGTCAAGAAGTCGATGACTCTTTGGAACATTTGGACCAGTAACTGGTGATATTTTAATCAACTGTCCCAACTGTCTCTCAAAAAAAGCCATTAATTTATGGGGACTACAAGAAAATCTGGACTTATATTTATAATTTTTAGTGGAGTAATTTGGTACCCAATAAGAACCCAATGTACAAAATTTCAGAGAATTCAGTTATAAAACGAGCTCAAAAACCCCAAAATACCGAAAATTGTGGGTACCCTTATATGGGGACTATCCGAAAAAATGACCTATATTTATAATTTTTAGTAGAGTAACTTCTGGTATTGTGGACCATGCGTCAAATGTGGACCACCCCCCATATCTAAGAAAATGCTTGAAATATGCCAATGCCGCCTTGATAAATGTTTTCCTAATTAGTGAAAACAAACATCAAACTTGGTTTTTAATAAATAATTGCAATGTTGAAAATTTAGTAGGTGAAAATGTAGCTCTGATCTTAAAAGTGTGACTTGAAAATTTTTTACCACAATAGTCGAACGATTTTGTAATATAGTCGAACATTTTGTTTTTCTCGAATATAAAGAGGTTGTGTGGTTTTCTTGTTTTCTTTAACAAAAATACACGTTTATCTGTAATTACTTTCGGTTATTTTTACATTTTTATTCATTTTTGAAGCCGATAATTATTTTTAAATAAAAATATTCAATGTCGGGTAATGTGGACCACTATAAAAAAGTGGGACATTTTCATGAGGACGAGTTCGAAACAAGGGCGCATTTAATATGCGAGGAGGTATTCTATCCTCTGAAAACTCGATATCCGAAATTATAGGTGCCTCGGTTGGATAATGAAGCAAGGACCTTCAAAATACCGCAAATGGGGTGGTGCCCTTAAATGGGGGCTATTCCAAAACATAAACCCATTTATTTTTGCATTTATTGTTACCCAGGAGTGCAATAAATTGAAATTTATCACAACCAATCCACAACCTACCTTTAACTTACTGATCCTCATTACCCACACATACTGGTCCACATTACCCGCCAAGTTATTTTTATTCGCAGTTTAGAGCTTTTTGAAATATAATGCAATAACATTTTTATGGACAAATATATATAATTTTTGACCTGGAATATAATTAGCCAACAAATCTACCATGCTGTGAAAACAATTTGTTTTTATTTTTTACCGTTGTTACGCCCACAATATCAAAAAAAGAAAATGGTGGTCCACATTACCCGAAGTTACTCTAGGGAAATTTGCTACCCAATAAGAACACAAAGTACCAGGTTTCAGCGAATTCGGTCCAAAAATGCGATCAAAACCCCCAAAATACCAAAAATTGGGGCTACCCTTATATGGGGACTATCCGAAAAGATGGACCTATATTTATAATTTTTAGTAGGGAGATTTCCTACCCAATAAGAACCAAATTTCACCAAATTACCAAATTTCAGCGAATTCAGTTAAAAAACGTGCTAAATAACCTCAAAATACCGAAAATTGGGGGGTACCCTTAAATGGGAGCTATGCCTAAACGTGGACCGATTTTCTCCAATTTCAGTAGGGTTCGTCCTTGGGCCAATTAAGTGGCCTGTGCCAAATTTCATCCAAATCGGACCTTAAATGCGACCTGTACTTTGTTAACAAAAATACATGGACGGACGGACAGACGGACATGCATAAATCGACTCAGAAAGTGATTCTATGCATATTCTCAAAAGCAACCATGGGTCTATCTCGATTATTTTTGCCTGTTACAAACATATGCACAAAGATATAATACACTGTACCACAGTGTGGCGAAGGGTATAAAAATAGCCAATTTTGCCCATATATGCGTTGCGGGGCATCCGGCAAAGTGTTGCAATCGGAATGAAAAATTTAATATACACTCCACCTTATGGAAGAGGGCCCATCTTTAAATAATCGATCGTCATATCTCGACTAGCAGAGTCGATTTAGATATGTGTGTTCGTCCGTCTGTCCATTGTAATTGTATGGATTAATCATCATCATGTATGGATTATTCATCACGAAATTTTGCAAGTAGGACCGGTCCGAACCAAAGAAACCCCTAATTGGTAATGATCGGTTAATATTTAAGGAATGAAATGGATCAACAATTTTATTTTTGTCTGCAATTATGACCCGAACATCACGAAATTTTACTTGGGGAAGAGGATTTGTCAATATTTAGCTGGTCAAATTGACCCAAACTTTTGTGCGAAATTTGCATACTATGGCATATAAATTTAGTATTTTGTAGCCGTATATGGTAACAAATCTCACACCCAAAATTTTTTATATTTAAATAGTTAATCGATTTATTTCGCGCTTTATATATGGCCCTATTCCACATAGTATGGGGGTACTATGTACTCGAAATTGTCAGTTTATACCCTACCAAATATATTATGTGAGCACTCTACCTTCGGAGGTTATTGAGATACAAAAGTAGAACGTCAGGTGTGGGAATGAAGTATATAGGCCCGCATTTAGGCTAAGGTCCATATAATGACACCTACCCGTGAAAGAAAGTATTGAGATGCAAATTGAGATACATGGCTCCTTTATTAGGCATAGCACCTTACATAAAGATAACATCAAGGGTTCGGTAATTTCTACATGATGTAATAAATATTGCTCCCGTTTTTGGTATCGCCTCGAAGGACGTACGCATACAATAAATTTGCATATTTAACCAGAAGCTTCCAACAAAATAAAATCTTTGTCCTCTAAAGTGTAGTATTTTGGAGATTTTATACAAATTTTCCGCCCTACCATGCGTGGTTTACAATAATCCCTTGATACATTGTTGGTATGATATTATTGTTGGTATATTCCCTGTATCTTCATTTCAAGTAATTATCAGTATACCTATGGTGGAGGGTATCAAAAGTTCGGCCCAGCCGAACTTAACGTCTTTAAATCCTTCACCACACTGTGGTATAGGGTATTATGTCTTTGAAGATATGTTTGTATCAGGAAAAAGGAAACGAGATAGACACATGGTTCCGTTTGAGAATATGCGTAGAATCACCTTTTAAGTCGATTTATGTATGTCCGTCCGTCTGTCTGTCCATGTTAAATTGTAAACAAAGTACAGGTCGCATTTTTGACTCGAATTGTATTAAATTTGGCACAGCTCATTTATTTGGCCCAAGGACGAACCCTATTGAAGTTGAAAACAATCGGTTCAGATTTAGATATAGCTCCCATATATATTTTCGTCCGATTTCAGGTTAATAGTGCACCAAAGTCTCTTTATATCCTTAGATTTGCTCGAAATTTGGCATAGCGGACTGAATTTAGTCTAGATAGATGTGTGCTAAGTTTCGTACAAATTGGTTCAGTTTTAGATATAGCTCCCATATATATTTTCGTCCGATTTGATGTAAATTTAGCACTAAAGACCCAAAGTTTGGCCGATTAGCATACAATTTTGGACACTGTACTTAAGTTAGTTTAACTTTAAGCGTGTCAAGTTTTTTTCCGATTCATATTTACACATAGCTCCTATATATATTTTCGTCCGATTTTAAATAAATAGTACACTAAAGACCCGATTGACACAACATACTGAAGTTAATATTAATTAATTTTTGGGTAGAATATACCCAAAGTGGTGAAGGGTATCATATAGTCGGCCCAGTCCGACTTTACTACTTTCCTTACTTTTAATTGGCTTAAAGGCAAGATTATTAGGTTCCATTCGATTTCGTGCTACAGTGCATTGGTAAAAATAGTGTTTCGTAGGCGAATTTTTATTAGAAAACTATGCAATACTTTTAGGTGTTTAAAATACTTAAAAAAATCGTGAAAAGTGATTTTTTGGAGCTAAATAAGGGGATATGATTCTTTAAATCGGAAGTTTATGCTAAATTTCGTTTAAATCGGACGAAAGATGAACCAATATGAAAAAAACGCACAAAGTTCCATGGCAATTAGACAAACAAAAATTTAAACGGGACCTATTAAACCGATGAATATGAACCGATGTCGAGAAAATTTGAGTCACGTCATTCGGGAGTTATATCTACATCTGAATTGATTCTCAACAAAGTGAATCGTTCTTGGTCCATTGGAATGAGTTGGCTTAAGCTTTATCTGCATATTGTTCAGAAGAATAGACGAACAGACAGACTGATGGGCATGCATCGACTCAAAATATAATTCGATTTATACCCTCAAAATCAACGATTGGTTTATCTTGTTCCCTTCTGTATGTTACAAACATGCACAAAGACAGGTTAATCACAGTGTTGTGTTGTGTATAGCCAGTTGATTTGGGCTGCTTTTCTGTCCAGGTGGGGTAAAACCTGTATTAAAGAAAAACAGTATTTGAGATCTTTAAAAAATAGTGAGAAATTTTTGTAACCCTTGATTTTACATTCTCAAACAGATTGACTTCACTTTGGTATATCGGTTATATTGTGTAGGGATATAAAATATTCGAATCAACTGAATAATGTTGCCTTAATTTACTTATCAAAGTTTTCATTTCATATTTTACATTGAATCTCAATACAAGTTATCTTCTTTTCCAAGAATATTTTCTTCATATACTATTCAATATGCTCCACATTGATTATAATTTCTTCTTATATATAACTATTTACATATTTTCCATTTTGTGTTTTTAGATATGCTTAAAACAAGCTGTTGCACTGTTGATAAAATAGAAGCGGCAGCGCTATTTTTATTTACCTCTGTCCAATGTCAAGATAAAAATTTAAGTATATGTGTGTGTATGTATGTCTGTTTTTTTTGGTTTTTGGAATATGATTAGGTTAATGGAGGCAACCTCATCATCATCTTGGTCGTCAATGGCAATGGAATTCATTATGTCCATATGGGAACGTCGTCATCATCATCAACATCTTTATTATCTCAGTCTTATCAGCAGTGGCTGGGAATGAGAAATGAGCAACAGAGAGGAGCCGAACTGGAAGAAAAAATTGTTTCCATAATGAGTGAGAGTCATTATTTTATGGGAGGATGATGATGTTGAAGGTGTTCAGTTGTTTTGCTTGTTATTGTGTCTGATTATGATTTCGTTGACACTGAGAATGGTATGGAGATGATGATAATGATGTTGTTGTTGTTGTTCGTATTTATGATAATAATCATTATGGAGAACTTCGTCTCGAATGTTGCTAAGGATGACGAGTTTTGTTGCCAGTGGCACTGTTGCTGAGTGGTTTGTTGTTGTTTTTTTTTGCCGCACTCGTTCAAGTTTCGTTTGATGAGATGAAACCGAAACGAACATCAGCCCCAATCAAACATCCAGCAAACAGCGCCACCAACCACTACCACCCTCAAAGCACAATCAACAAAACAGAGAACAACAGCAGCTCCAAATGCGTTGCGTCCGAACCAAACAGCCGCAACAATTCATTGCTTTAGACTTTGTAGCCAGCCAGCCAGTTAGTCAGTCATAGCCGTAGTCTCAAACAGGAAGGCAACCGTACCGGCGGTTCTTATTTTTGGCATAGCTCCAAAACGACGTCGACGACGAATTTATGTTTATTTTTGTTTTACAAAAAATAAATACAAAAAAATATTTTATAAATCAAAACAAGCATCCACAAAATTTGGAATAAATATTCAAGGCGTGTTTTTGTTTTCATTTGTGTTGTTGTTTGAAATTTGTTTTCTATTCACTTGTTGTTGGTTCTTTGAGAAAAAAAAATATGTTTGATGTTTTCGATATCGAAACTTTTATTTAAGGTGGTTTAATTTGTTTCGAAAAAATACAAAGTGATGCGACACGAAGTGACAACAGTAACAACAACAAGATCGACATCAACAACAACAGAAAGAAGAACTAAATAAATAATTAAATCTATATACAAGAATAATCAATAACGAAAAAAATTAATGTAGTGATCCAAAATTGGAATTCTCTCTCGCCTTGCAACGTTTTTTTGCAACACCCAAGAATTTGTTCACGGTGTTGGCATATCGGGAATTTTTTTACGGTAGCTAAAATTTATCGCCAATAATCGTGTAAATCTTAGAACAAAAATATAAACAAACATAACATAAATAATACTATTTCAGTTTGAAACAAAACTGAAACTTGAATTTTAGTGCAATTATAAATAACAACAACACCAACAATACATAAAACAACTACAACAGCAGCAACAACAACACCAACCAAACGAGGATAAGTTATTCTAAAAAAGGTATTACAAAAAAGTGTGAAAATTTGTGGTGGAAAAAATCTGAATCTATTTAAAATAAGAAAAGTTGTGCCATTCATTTTTTTATCTGACAACGACGAAAAAATAAATGATAAAATTAAAAACTAAACAAAAAATGTAAGGCAATTTGAAAAGTAAAAACAAAAAAAAAAAAAAAAAAAAAAAAAAAAAAATAGTTGTTGTTTTTATGAAACAAGATTTATGAAAATCTATCAACAAAAGAAATTTGTAGAAAAAAATATAGAAACAAAAAATTATGTGATTCGAAATAATTGTGAGCTTTGTTATAATTTGTGAATTGTGGCTGATAAGAATGCTGAAAATTATTCATTGTCATTCAATCAGCGCTGTATTAAAAAAAACCAAAACCAACTACGGATTATATATGGATTCCCTTCACTATTGGTAATATTGTAATAGAACATGAACAAAATTACTTAAACTATTCTTCGGGCCTAGGGATAGGGATTGTTTTTTATACACTTCACCACACTGTGGTACAGGGTATTATGTCATTGTGCATATGTTTGTAACAGGCAAAAGGAATCGAGATAGACCCATGGTTCCTTTTGAGAATATGCATAGAATCACATTCTGAGGCGATTTATGCTTATCCGTTCGTCTGTCCGTCCGTCCGTCTGTTGATGTTAAATTGTAAACAAAGTACAAGATCCGATTTGAATGAAATTTGGCACAACTCACTTATTTGGCCCAAGGACGAACCCTGTTGAAATCAAAAAATTGGTTCAGGTTTAGATATAGCTCCCATATATATTTTCGTCCGATTTAAGGTAAATGGTGCACCAAAGTCCCTATATATCTTTTGATTTGCAAGAAATTTGGTATAGCCTACCTAATTAGGCCTAGAATGATGTGTGCTAAGTTTCGTGAAAATCGGTTCAGATTTAGATATAGCTCCCATATATAGTTTCGCCAGATTTTAGGTAAATGGTGCACCAAAGTCCCTGAAAATCATTTGATTTGCACGAATTTTGACATAGCGTATTGAATGAGGTCTAAAATGACGTGTGCTAAGTTTTGTGAAAATCGGTTCGATTTAGATATAGCTCACATATAGTTTCGCCTGACATTAGCTAAATGGCCTGCCTAAGTCCCTATATATCTTTCGATTTGCACGAATTTTGTCATAGCGTACTAAATTAAGTCTAGAATGATGTGTGCTTAGTTTCTTGAAAATCGGTTCAGATTTAGATATAGCTCCCATATATAGTTCCGCCCGATTTCATGTAAATGGTGCACCAAAGTCCCTCCAAGTCTTTTGATTGGCAAGATTTTTGGTATAGCGTACTAAATTAAGTCTAGAATGATGTGTACACCTCCGATATATATTTTCGTCCGATTTTAAGTAAATTGTGCATTAAAGATCCATAGTTAGGCCGATTGGCACAACGTACTGAAGTTAATATAAATTAATATCTGGCAGGTTTGCTTGAAATCGGTTCAGATATAGATATATCGTAGCTTCCATATATAATTTCGACTTATTTACCAAATAGCGGGTGTCAAGTTTGCTTTAAATCGATTTACACAAATCTGTCCTGAAATTTAGCATATGTTCCGGAACGACATGAAAAACACATATTAAATTCGTTCAATGTCATGTCAAAACTCCTTCAAAAAGTCGACGTCTTTTCGGATACATATGTAGAAGAATATACCCAAAGTGGTGAAGGGTATCGTAGTCGGCCCATTCCGACTTTACTACTTTCCTTACTGGTTTTAAGAATATAAAGTTTAGGTACATCATTTAAATAATCTCCACTCGAACTGTTGCAAGCATTGATTTTTTGAAGATAATTTTAAACCACCTTTTGATAAGGGTTCAAAAGTTCATCTGCATAAACACGGTTTTTCGTGTAGCCCCAAAAAAATCGATATCGAAATCGCTGCGATGATAAATTAAAAGGTCAGAAAATATGTTTTACAATAAAGCCGAACTCGCTCGATATCACATATTCTCCAAGTTGTATTCGCCAATAGGAGGCAAACAAAGATGAATATCATATGACCAAAACGCTTCGCTTATTGACGGTTACAGTTATTCCAGCATCATTCTCGAAGAAGTAAGGTCCGATCACATCCTTGAACTAACGAGCGCGCCAACCAGTGGCTGTTTCTGGAATTAATGGCATCTCTTTAATTACTTGAGGATTCTCAGAACCTCAAATATGACAATTTTGTTTACTAACATACCCACCGAGTGGAAGATTATGTAAACAACAATATCCTCTTATGTGTCTGTGACAGAATCACTATTTTAGTAGTAATGTTGGCAAATTTCCACAAAAAAAAAACTAAGGTAACATATAGTAAGTTAAACCTAGGACCATAAAAATCTCTATAAAGGGGCCTTTATATGGGGACTATACCCACAAATCGAGCGATATTTATAATTTTAGATAGGAACATTTAAAACCGAATGAGACTTCAAAATATCAAAAAGTACCACTAAGTAAAGTAGTAAAGTCGGACTGGGCAGACTATATGATACCCTTCACCGTTTTGGGTATATTTATCTGATGTATCCTGTCAGACGTTACCTTTTCGAAGGAACATTGGCATGAAATTGAATGAATATGTGATCTTTATCTATATGTGAACCGACTAACATAATTCCATTCACTTGCCATGCTAGATTTCAGTTCATTCGGGCAGATTTGCGTACAAGGGGATAAATTTATGTAAATCAATTTAAATCAAACTCGGCACACGCACTGTTCAAAATGTAATCTCGAATCAGACACCCATTGATTATTTGGTGCACAATTAGCATTAAGTCGGTCGAAAACATATATGGAAGCAAGACGCTATAACGTTATCCTAGTCCCAATTTGATACGTTGTGCAAAATTTCGTGACAATCGGACAAACTTAGCAAACATCAGTCTAGACTTATTTCATTACTCTATGCAAAATTTCGTGCAAATCGAAAGATATAGGGGCTTTGGTACACCATTTACATGAAAGCGGACGAAAATATATATGGGAGCTATATCTAAATCTGAACAGATTTTTACGAAACTTAACAATTCAGGGCGCTATGCCAAATTTCTTGCAAATTGAAAGAAATGTAGGGGCTTTCGTACACTATTTACATAAAATCGGACGAAAATATATATGGGACCTATATTTAAATCTGAACCGATTTTTTCCCAATTTCAATAGGATTCGTCCTCGGGCCAAATAAGTTGGCTGTGCCAAATTTCAAATCGGATCATAAATGCGACCTGTACATTGTAAGAATACATGCACAGACGAACGGACGAACGAACATGCATAAATCGACTCTAAAAGTGATTCTATGCATATTCTTAAAAGGAACCATGAGACAACCACAACGGCATAATACCCTATACCACAGTGTGGTGAAGGGTTTTTTTTTTGGCACAATATATTATGCCTTTGCGGATATGTTTGTGACAGGTAATAGGAAACGAGATAGACCCATGATTCCTTTTGAGAATATGCACAAAATCACTTTCCGAGTGGATTTATGCATGTCCAACCCCTATTGATGTAAGAGTGTAATCAAAGTACATGTCGAATTTATGATTCGAATGAGATGAAATTTGGTACAGTTCACTTATTTGGCTCAAGGGCGAAACCTATTGACATCGATTTATATCTTTTGGACAACGCGCTGTACTGTTTCCTTCGAAACAAACCAGATTTGTATATATCTCTTATACATTCATACAAATTGTACGCCAAGGACATTAATAGTATACCCAATTGACATGGAAATTTGCATAGATTTCAGAATGAAAGATTGCATGTACAATTTTAATAAGAAACAAAAATTAAATTGACTTTTTATCACAAAATTGATAAAATTGCAAGATATTATCCTCAACTTTAACCAAATTTGCTGTAATTTGAAATTGTGGGTTATAATTGAGTAGGAAATCCTCTTACCAAAAACGATCAAAAACGGACGAAATTTCCTTGTTTTCGGACGAGCTAGTTGAAGCTCTAAACTTATTATAGGATCGTAGGACTCGTGATTTCACTTCGATTGATGTATATCTCAAGAACATTTTTATAAAAAAAACCTATTTATTGGGTTGAACCCCGCGTGATTTTAGTTTTTTTTTACATGCTGAATCTACTGAGACCAGCCGAGTTCAAATCCGCCCAATAAATCTGCGGTCAAAAGTACTTTGAAAGTATAAACATCTGCAAATACATAATTTGAGAATTCCGCGTGTATAATCGCTTTATTTTGTATATAAATATAAACATTTATAAGCCTTGACCCTTTGTAGGGGAGATACTAGAAGGAGTGGACTAATGAGTCCCATATTCCAACATTATACAGCTTTCGATAAAATATTATGTTTTGCAGAGCTTAGTTGAAATCAGATAGTCAGTTCGCATTATATTATAAAATTAATGTTCATCAACTTCATTGACCATTTGTGGGGTAGCTTGATTTAAGTTTGGAAGAAATTTTACGATGTGCAAAGTTTGAAGGAAATCGGTTACTCCCTTCGAGAGTTATCTTGCACATCATCCAGCCTGACAGACACGCAGACGGACGGGCGGATATTTGTAAATGAGTCCAATTTGTCTGAAACGGATTGGGTCCAAAGAACCATGGAGTATAAATCAATGTTTCGATGAGGCACATTTTTGCCGTAGCAAAGTATATACACCCTCATTAGCCGTAAGGTGGAGCTTATAATAAAAATATTTTTTCTTAATCTATGCATAAAAAATTATAGATGTACTCTAATCAAAACTCGAGTACTCAAATATATTTCGAAATCCAATTGCATTTGCACTAAACAAATTAGTAATTTTCCAAAAATGTATGTTATTGTTTCTTAATGATATAATGATACGAAAAATCCAATATCTGTATAAAAATTAAAAAAATCAATCCTCCCTTCATTGTCTACGTCGATGCCCTTCACTATACGGTAGACATTAAAAGATCTAACATCTTTTGCTATGACATTCAACATACCAAAAATTAGTGAAACCCTATTTCGAAAACTGATCTTTCATTGAAAATGTTTTGCGAGGTAAAGGTATTCTATTATTTAATTTAATTAAAAAATTCCTCCATAATTTAATTCAATTCCCACCTTAATGTCCACCACTGTTGAAAGATAATCAAACAATGGCAGTAACTGCAAATGGCTGTTAATATACCCACCATCGGACTGAACAAAGAACGAAAAGAAAGAAAAGAAAATCGTTTACTCTATTTGTTAACAATGACTAACAAAACTATTTTTCCTTTTTTTGTGTACATTCTCTCTTGATTGCAATTATTATTCTTTAGTTTGATTGTGATTGAGAAACTGGGAATACTGTTATTCTATACACTTTTTTTAATAAATTCAGATTGTGGCTGTTATCTGGTAAATAAATTTTATTTAATAAATTAATTAAATTCCTTTCTTTGGTGTGATGAATGAACAAAAAACAACAACCATTATAATTGAAAAAAAACATGCATATATGAATGAAAAGGTTTTTATTAAATGTTCACACATATCCACACACACTACCCAAGCTTTTATTTTTCGATTTATGCGTTTAAATAAAAAAATAAAATAAACAAACAAACAAACCAGGCAGCAGACTCATTTAGATAATATTGCATGATATGCATCCATTTACCTCAGGTAGATTTTAATTTATTACTGAGATTGTTGGTTTTTTTCATCCATCTGCTGTATGACATTTGCTCCTCTGCTTCCTGGTGTATGAATGAATGTTTGTGTGTGTGTGCGTTTTTTCATCTGAGGAATGTGGCCGAATGAATTGCATTTAAAAGCTTGGGTTATTGCTCCACCCAAAGATTAAAATCAATATTATATAAATCAAAAGTCAATGGAATGATTTTTTCACAAAAGCAGTGAAATTTGATTTTTGAAATATTTTTTACACTTGTCACTAATGTATGGTAGGAGTATACTGTAGAAAATACGTACTTACTGATCGTCATGCAATTTTGCATGCTGATCGGGAGGAGCATTATTTTTTTTAATATTTGTTAAAAAATATCACAATTTAGGCAATTCTGAAGGAAGGAATTATCTATGAATACACCAAGTCGGATAAAAAAGTAATATACCTCAGATGTAAGACACTTACGGTAGTGTTTTTTTTTTCAATCCCCGAAACACTACATTTTTTTTATTTCCTCAATCAGCGGGTTCCAAATCGAGTGGTTGAGTGCATAATCCATGATAGATTTATCTTCAATTCTGTACGTTTTTAAAGAATGTATTGTCGTAAACGGGACATCAATTTAGTATTTTAGTATTACCTGCCTTACCTTGTGACTAGAAGTCATAATGCATGACGATATTGCGGTCATTTAACCGGGTTTAAACAGATTTCTTCGTTTAGGATCTTCCAGACCTTTCTTCTGTTATGGTTGGGCCTTAATTTTAATGTCATAGTCTCGCAATCTGTATCGTCGGAAAGTTTTTATTTTATGTTTGCAAAACCTCAAAATATTTACCTGAGACCTTCTGAGGTATAAAAAAAATATATATTTGATTTAGCTAAGTCCGTCTATTGAGTTTAATTTTTATTTTAGTTTAGATTCTGCGACCTATACAAAATGGTTGCTATTACAAATGGGATATATTGATCCACTTTTTAGGATAACGGTACTCCAACAAAATTCGGCTATTGGATACGTCCCAATTGACTGGCATTTGGCTCTAATTTGATTTTTCAAGTTCTGATGTGTCAAATTTTCCTACCAAAAATTGTGAATATGGGTTTACATTTTGGTATAGCTCTTATATAACGGTACCGGTCTGTCCGTCCGTCTGTTGAAATTAAATTGTAAACAAAGTACATGTCGCATTTATAATCCGATTTGGCTGAAATTTGGTACAGCTCATTTATTTGGCCCAAGGACGAACCCTATTGAAATTCGGAAAAATCGGTTCAGATTTAGATATAGCTCCCATATATATTTTTGTCCGATTTACGGACTTTAGTCCTTGCAAATCATTCGATTTGCACAAATTTTTGCATAGCGTACTGAATTAAGTCTAGAATGATGGGTGCCAAGCTTCCTGAAACTCGGTTCAGATTTGGATATAGCTCCCATATATAGTTTCGCCCGATTTTTGGTAAATGGTGCACCAAAGTCCCTCAAAATCTATCGATTTGCACGAATTTTGGCATAGTGTACTGAATTATGTCTAGAATGATGTGTGCTAAGTTTCGTGAAAATCGGTTCAGATTTAGATATAGCTCCCATATATAGTTTCGCCCGATTCTAGGCAAATGGTGCACCTAAGTCTCTCAAAATCTTTCGATTTGCACGAATTTTGGCATAGCGTAATGAATTATGTCTAGAATGATGTGTGCTAAGTTTCGTGAAAATCGGTTAAGATTCAGATATAGCTCCCATATATAGTTTCGTCCTATTTTTGGTAAAAGGGTTCACCAAAGTCCCTCAGAATCTTTCGATTTGCACGAATTTTGGCATAGCGTCCTGAATTAAGTCTAGAATGATGTGTGCTATGTTTCGTGAAAATCGGTTCAGATTTAGATATAGCTCCCATATATATTTTCGCTCGATTTTACGTAAATGGTGCACCAAAGTCCCTGAAAATCCTTCGATTTGCACGAATTTTGGGATAGTTCACTAAATTAAGTCTAGAAAGACGTGTGCTAAGTTTTGTGAAAATCGGTTCAGATTTAGATATTGCTCCCATATATAGTTTCGCCCGATTTTAGGTAAATGGTGCACTAAAGGTCCATAGCTAGGCCGATTGACACAACGTACTGAAGTTAATAAAAATTAATCTCTGATAAGTTTTCTTCAAATCGGTTCAGATATAGATAGAGCATAGCTTCCATATAAACAGTGCAGCATACCGAATAGCGTGTGTCAAGTTTGCTTTAAATCGGTTTACAAAATTTAGCATAGGTTGCAGAATGACATGTGTAGGGATTAATGTTAATCGGTCCAGATACAGATAATGATCACATATTTAAGTTCGTTCAATTTCATGTCAATTTTCCTTCGAAAAATCGACGTCTTTTAGGATACATATGTTGAATATACCCAAAGTGGTGAAGGGTATCATATAGTCGGCCCAGTCCGACTTTAATACATTCCTTACTGGTTTTCTATTGAAGTATCGAAATGAAACAATTTTCGATATCGGCCAATATTACGATATAGCCGCCCATTTTCTAACCGAATTTTTAAAATAGTTCCTATGCTTAATTTACCACATAATACAATAACATAGTCCAAATATAAAGGTAACTACCGATTTAAGTAAAGGGAGAACATTTTGTTTTGTATCTAAATTCCACATAAAATTTCACTAGTTGTATGGGTATCAAATTGCCACATGACGATTATATGACCCTCTTAATTCATCATAATCTTGAATAGTAAAGCATCCAGACGAATTCCCAAAATATTCATCTGATTTATTCCTGTTTTGAACCGATGATTCCATGTCCAGTACCATATGATACCTAAGGACAAATTTAAAACTCCTACATTTAAAACAACAAATTCAGAAAAAAAAATGGCGCCATCATGCAGCCGCATTCACTATTTTCATAGATTAAAATATCAAATCATTAAGTTTTTACGCTTTACGTGTTTTCAATATTTAAACGAGTCATAAAACATCAACAATGACACTGAAATTCTAGGCTTAAGCTGTCGAATATTACGTTGTTCGAACGTTCGTTCAGAGTGTTATTGTTGTTGTTTTTATTGTTGTCACCGGTGTCTCGTTCAGCAGGTATTACACAATGTTATTGTCAACGGTAATTAATTCAAAACTATTTTGGACAGATCGACAGACAATAAATGCAAGTGACGATTTTGGCACTTCAACGAAAATAACAGCAAAGAGGGAGAGAGAGAAATAGAGAAACTATTAACCCATTGTGTATCATTTTAGACACATTATTGCTAATCAATGAAATATCAATAATGAATAACAAACAATATTATTGGGATGAGACAAACGATTGGTTTGAAGTGAGTAGGGGCGAGTGGTTGTCATCAATTAACTTGCAAAAAACGCTTAACAAAAACAAAATCAAACCATTGACGTTAATTTAACGCCTTTTCAATGAAGATATTCTAAAAAAAGTGGACAGTGAATTTAAATTAATTATCTAAGTGACAGTAAACGTTAGATAAGACAAGCGAATAATCTATGACCTCTATTACACTGGCCAACAGAAAATTTGCAGTTATTAATTTTGTAATATATTAATAACAAAAACTATATTTATCTATCGGATTAAATTCTATGCGAGTTTATATTAGACTATTGATATGTTAGCTTTTAAATATATACTTAAGTTTACTCGCTTATTGACCAAACCGTTATTACATGTAGTACAGTTTTTATGTTCAAATTATCAGTTAACTGATGGACATTCAAATCCTCAGAACACCGAAAATTGAGGGTACCATTAATACCTGAACATGAACCGATATTGCAATATTTTAGTAAAAAAGATTTGACACCATCAGAGAGAATCTAAAATATAAAATTAGAGCTAATATAAAATAAAAATCGAACCAAAAACCTCCAAATACGGCAATTCGAGATATAATGGTCTATGTGTTTTACACAACAATGTGGATCAATATATGTGCACCTTTTAAAGCACTATCGCGATTTCAACAGACGTTAGACATGTCTAAATCATTTCCAATCACGCCGCCTTTTTATACCCTTCACCACACTGTAGTACAGGGTATTATGTCTTTGTGCATATGTTTGTAAAGGCAAAAGGAAACGAGATAGACACATGATTCCTTTTGATAATATGCATAGAATCACTTTTTAAGTCGTCTGTCCGTCCGTCTGTCCATGTTAAATTGTAAACGAATTGGACGAATATTGGCATAGGTCACTTATTTGGCCCAAGGACGAATCTTATTGAAATTGGGAAAAATCGGTTCAGATTAGATATAGCTCCCATATATATTTTCGTCCGATTTAATGTAAATGGTGCAACAAAGTCCCTATTTATCTTTCGATATGCACGAAATTTGGCATACCGTACTGAATGAAGTCTAGAATGATACATGTTAGGTTTCCTGAAAATCGGTTCAGATTTAGATATAGCTCCCATATATATGTTTGCCCGATTTAATGTAAATGGTATATCAAAGTCCCTATTATCCTTCGATTTGGACAAAATTCGGCACAACGTACTAAGTTGGGTCAGTAATGATGTCTGTAAAATTTCTTATGGTATACCAAAGTCCCTATATATCTTTCGATGTGCACGAAATTTGAGTCTAGAATGATGTGTGTAATGACGTGTGTTCACTATGACGTGGTTAATTAATTAGAACAATTTGGCCTCCATGTTTACCGTTCTGCAGACCGTCACCATTCTGATTAGAAAATTTACCATAGCATAAATATGCACGTAGGATACTCAACATACCTGGATTAAAGTCGGTTCAGATATATAAAAATGCAGATCCGAATCTGGAATCAATATCCCCAATAATGATTTACGCTTGTACACATTTAGCCCATTGAGCTTTCGTGGGTACCTGAAAAAGGGAGGATGCGGATAAGAGACAATGGATGAACTCATATATTACAGCTAGGAGGGATTTTGGACAAAACTGTGCATTTTAGTGGGATTTATTCCCGAAAAATGTGGAACTAGATCGCCAAAATTGCATAGAGTCGTATTTAGTCTGCAGGCAGGTTAAGTTCGAAGATGGGCTATATCGCTCCACGTTTAGACATAGCCCCCATATAAGTGTACTCCCCAAATTTGGGTATTTCGGTTCATGGGGTATACACAATTTCTCCTCTAACAATTATGAATGTAGGTTCAATTTTTCGTGTAGCCACCATATAAGGGTAACCCCACCACCAAATTTCCTTATTTTTTAGGGGTTTTGAGCGCGTTTTTGGACAGAATTCGTTGTAAGTTGTTGCATTATTACTGGTAACTAAATATCTCCACTAGAAAATAAACTCCATATAACGGTACCCCAAATTTCAAGTAATTTGGGGGATTTTTAGTCCATTTTTCAACCGAATTCGCTGATATTTACTACTGAGTTCTTCTTGAGTTCTTATTTAGTAGAAAATCTCTCAGTAGTGTTAATCCTGACTATTTTGCAAAAATAAAATACAAAAGGTATCCCAAATAACCCGCCAACACTACTGAAGTTGTAGACGAGGCACGGTCATACTGTTTGGTTTATTGCTTTAACTAGCAATACCAACAACAACGTTATGTGCATTCGTCACAAAGTGACGACACATAGCAGTGGGAAATGTATTGTAATTGTCTGTAAATGCCTTGTTGACCACGAAGTCAGGCGCCAACGAAACGAACTTCTCATTGGGGTCATATCGCTGGTAACGTAAGAACTTCGATTTGTCACAAGAGACATTTGGGTTTGAAAGGTTTTTTGTAAAGAAGCTATTAATAGCTTCTGGGGAGAATATCCAAAAAAAAAAAAAAAAAAAAAAAAAAAAAAAACTAAGGGAACTGATGAGGATCAGTGGCGAGATCCGAAACTATAGTCTTCCCTGCCTTACCCCTCGGCGGACAATGCCATACATTCCCCACTAATAAATAGTTGTTTTTTATAAAAACAAAAAAACTGGGATTAAGCCTGACTATTTTGCAAAAATAAAAAAAAAGAAATTCTCTCAACTAAAAATTATGAATATAGTTTCAATTTTTCGGTACCCCACATTTTTAAATAATTTGGGTGGTTTGAACGAATTTTTCAACCGAATTCGCTGTTATTTAGTACTTTGAATTTTTATTTGGTAGAAAATCTCTCCACTAAAAGTTATGAATATAGATCCAATTTTTCTGCAGCCCCCAATTGTCGGTATTTGAGCGAAATTTTCAAACGAATTCGCTCTTATTTAGTACTTTGAGCTTTTATTTTGTAGCAAATCTTATTGGATACCAAATCTCTCCACTATATATTATAAATATAGGCCCGTCTTCAGGTTGCTCCCATATAACGGCACCGCCAAATTTTCGATATTTTGAGGGGGTTTTAAACCGAATTCGCTGTAATTTTGTATTTTGTAGTAGGTAATAAATTTCCCAACCAAAAATTATTAAATTATTATTTTATTTAAATTATCATTTAAAATAGTTTTTATATTTTAAAATAGTTGTTATATTAAAATAGTTAAATGATTTGTTTCGCGTTTTGGGGCTGTCCCCATATAGCCGGTGGTATACGGGGATATGGGGGATATTCTGTACTCGAAATTGTGATATAGAATGTATGGATTTTTAAGAAGATTTAGTATCTATTGTCAGGGATATCGAGATAAAAACAGAACATCAAGTTCAAGAATGAACTACCTATCGATTTTCGGTATTTTTAATATTCAGAGGGATGGAAGGTATTTTAATACATAACGAAAATGTTAGGTTCGAAATTGAGCTATATCGCTCCTCAATTATGCATATCCCTTCATAAAAAGACAACTCCAAACGTTTGGCAATTCCTACACGATATTATCAATATTGGTCTCCCTTTAGGTATAGCACCACATACAACTTTGTCATCTAAATTTCATTATTTTGAGGATTTTATACACATGCGATATCAATATAGGATCACATTTTCGGGTTTGAGATTTTAGGGAAAATCCCCATTAAAAATTGCTGAAATTTGTATTTTGTGTGCATTATGGCTTACAACAATCACTTGATACAGTTGTGTTAGTCCTTGCATCAGAAATCTCCATAGTATAACATAGTTTCTTGTGCTGTGGAAAACGTCAAATGTCAATACTGTATTTTATTTATCAATGTATTTTCTATTGCGAAATTTTAATTATTAATTAACAACAACTAATTTCACTTTCCCTGCACTTAGTACTCGCAATTTCCTATTCTATTCCCAAATTCCAATCAATTGCATTGAATTCAATTATTTTCATCTCCAATGGTTATCTATCCATTTGAAGGTGATTACAAAAATAGCTGCTGCATGTTTTTGTGTGCACCAATGATTGATGATTCCGAAGTGTTTGCTTATTGCAGTCTAAGAAGTGTTTTTGGAAATCACCTGTAAAAACCAGAGCCGAAAACCACAACAAACTGGACAGATAATAGAAGGGTATTTTTAAGTGAAATGTCAAGCTCTTCAATATATTGGATTTTATTCTAGATTATTCGTTGTTTTGATTTTTTTGTTTAGTATTTCGAGCAATAATTTGTTCAGATATGTTCTTAGATGAGAGCACAGTGGGTGAAATGTTATAAAAATTTAACAGATAATATTTGAATGTTTCTAAATTATGTCAAATACACCTAAAAGGTAGAGGGTGGAAATTTTAAAAGCATATTTTATATTAACACTTGTCGGGTGTGATGCATAATCTCTACTTCTTTTGCTCATAAATTTCCAAGTAGTATCTCTTCCACCCACTGTTATATCAAAAGATAAAGTGTACCGAACAATATAAAACAGATAGTAAGTTATAAACAACATCAACTAATATCATAACATTCATGATTGTTCCATAACGTTATCATAATTAGTGTGACGGTCATACGTACGTATACTACAAAATAAAATAAAAAAAATCAAGACGACTATTACCAGGCATATGACCCCCAATAACAAATAGACTAACTACACTACACCGAGAAAAATGAAAACGCATTTCCAACAATATTCTAAAAAATTACTGGCGCCGTGTGACTAATAATATTTGTCAATAAATTTATTAAGAAATGTCATAAAATAGTCTTAATATGACATTGTTATTTGTCAAATGCTAGTATTTTCATTTCACAACCGATTTTTGTCTGACAAATGTCCAACACAAATTTTTTGATTAGTAGGACACCGGCGATTGACAGATTTATTAGCTCACATGGTGAATGATTAAAAATGTTAAAATATTATTGGAAATAATGAAATGTAAATTTAATATTTCTTTTGTTTTTTTTTTTGCAATATGTTTGAATGAAATTAAATTGAAAATTGATTTTCCAGTTTAGTATGAATTTAGTCTCGGAATTGTAAAATACGTTTGTTTTTAAAAATATGCAACATCCATTTTGCAAAAATTTTGGAAGTGATTCTTAATTGGAATATTGAAAATGATTCAGTGATCAAAAGTCAATTATTAAAAAAAATTAAATATTATTTAGTTTACTTAAGTGATTTAATTTAATTCATTGTAAAAACGTTTTCTTTACAATAACAGAAATTATCTAAAAATTACAAAATATCTAAAAACTTGAGATTTCAAAATTTTAAATTGTGAATTGTATTTTTTTTTTTTGTGATATGAATTTTAAATTACAAAATTTTGGCCCCTCTATGAAAGAAAAGAAATTAAGGAAAATTCCAAATTATGCAATTATAAAATGTAAGTACGTGGAATGATTAAAAAATATAAATACAAAAATGAAAACATCTAGAGCAAAATTGTAGAATATATTTTTTAAAATTTCTAACAAAATGTGACAACGAGCCTAGAATATTGGTTTCAGTTCGTTTATGTAGTTTCAAATCATTTCGTATTTGAATGGATGTGTCTGTTATGAACAAAAGATAGTAGACCATAAATAATTTGTGTTAAGCTTCATTATATATATTTTCGTCCGATTTTATATAAATGATGCACCAAACTTCCAATTTTTGTTCGAATGCGAAAAAACTTAAGATATCATAAAGTAATGAATCTGGAATGACGTGTGTAGAGTTTTATTGAAATCGATTTGTTTCAGCTATATGAATATTTCCTTCCTATTTACATGGTCGAGCAATATGCTATGTCTATCTGATCGACATGATAGAGGAACGGTAGATTAGAATAATGATTATAGGATAACTTCTTGTATATACCCAAAGTGGTCAAGGGTGTCATATAGTCCGTCCCGTTATTTCCTATCCGGTTATATTATGAGTTATCGAAGAGATTTTTAAAAATTTCGCCTGTTGTTAACATACCATTTTCCGTAGGAAAGTCCTACACAATTTTTCCACTTGATACACATTTTCTTGTGCATTTTAGGTATTACGTGCGAAACTATATATGAGAGTTATTTGTAAATCTAGACCGATTTTCACAAAACTAATCACACATCATTCTAGATCTAATTCAATATGCTATACCAAAATTCGTGCAAATAAAATGATTTTCAGGGACTTTGGTGCACCATTTATATAAAATCGGGCGAAACTATATGGGAGCTATATCTAAATCTGAACCGATTTTCAGGAAACTTAGCACACATCATTCTAGACCTAATTCAGTAGGCTATACCAAATTTCGTGCAAATCGAAAGATATATACGGACTTTGGTGCACCATTTATATAAAATCGGGCGAAACTATATGGGAGCTATATCTAAATCTGAACCGATTTTCAGGAAACTTAGCACACATCATTCTAGACCTAATTCAGAAGGATATACCAAATTTCGTGCAAATCGAAAGATATATAGGGACTTTGATACACCATTTACCTTAAATCGGGCGAAACTATATATGGGAGCTATATCTAAATCTGAACCGATTTTCACGAAACTTAGCACACGTCATTCTAGACTTAATTCAATACGCTATGCCAAAATTCGTGTAAATCAAATGATTTTGTGAAAGTCGAAAGATATTTAGGGATTTTGGTACCCCATTTACCTTAAATCGGACGAAAATATATATGGGAGCTATATCTAAATCTGGGCCGATTTTCACGAAACTTAGCACACGTCATTCTAGACTTAATTCAATACGCTATGCCAAAATTCGTGTAAATCAAATGATTTTCAGGGACTTTGGTGCACCATTTACCTAAAATCGGGCGAAACTATATATGGGAGCTATATCTAAATCTGAACCAATTTTAACAAAACTTGGCACACATCATTCTAGACCTAATTCATTAGGCTATACCAAATTCCGTGCAAGTCGAAAGATATTTAGGGACTTTGGTACCCCATTTACCTTAAATCGGACGAAAATATATATGGGAGCTATATCTAAATCTGGACCGATTTTTCCCAATTTCAATAGGGTTCGTCCTTGGGCCAAACAAGTGAGCTGTGCCAAATTTCATCCAATTCTGATCATAAATGCGACCTGTACTTTGTTTACAATTTAACATGGACAGACAGACGGACGGACGGACATGCATAAATCGACTTAGAACGTGATTCTATGCATATCCTCAAAAGGAACCATGGGTCTATCTCGACTATTTTTGCCTGTTACAAACATATGCACAAAGACATAATACCCTGTACCACAGTGTGGTGAAGGGTATAAAGAATACAAATCAAATTTTTAGATTCAGTGATCTACAATCTAGAGACGCTGAAAGTTTCGTCCAAAATTCGAAGAAAATAATTACAGCACTATTCGGGTTAAGTTCGGCCGGCCCGACCTTTCGCTTCCCTCCACCATAGGTATACTGACAGTAACTTGAAATTTAAGTTCCAACCACAAAGGGAATGACTTTGTGTTTAAAACTTCCGATGTAAACAAAAATGGGTGTGACATTTATATAGGGCATATTAGAAATAAGCGAACCTGCGCATACTATATTTTTCAAAGATATATTGCAAAGTTCTGACGACCAAAAGTATTTAATTTCTGTCCAAAATATTAATATAAAATTCCTTAAATGTTGTACTAAGCGACATAATGCACACGATTTTTTAATGGGGGTTTCCTAAAATTTCAAAATCCCAAAGCGTGATCCGATATATGTATATAAAGCATGGTATGGTGGAAAATGTGTATAAAATCCTCAAATTACTGGAATTTAAAGGGAAAAATCATATGTGGCGTCTTGTAGAGAATTATCAAATATTTGGACCTATAATTATATGATGGGCTATGCCTAATTTAGAATCAATATAGCTCAATTTCGAACCATACATATTCGTTTTGTATCACAATAAATTCACGACCTCCTTCACGTTAAATATATAAAACTGACAATTTCGAGTACAGAATTTCCCTCCCCTACGGAACAAATAAGTAACTACCCCTAAAAGGGCGGATATAAATAAAAATGTTAGAGGATGATTTGTTACCAAATACAGGAACTTCCGTTGAAAAACGAGCCCAAAACCCTCAAATACCAGACATTTCGGGATTCGGTTCGGTTGTACCGGAATAAGTGGACCTATATTTATATTTTTAGTGGACAAATTTAGTAGACAATAAGAACCGAAAGTTTCAAATTACAGCGAATTCGGTTAAAAAAAAAACGCTCAATAAATTTAAAATGCCGTTATATGGGGGCTATCAGAAAACATGGTCCTACATTTATAATTTTTAATGGAGAGATGGTACCCAATAAGAACCCAATGTACTAAATTTAAGCGTATTCGGTGAATTCGGAAAAATGCGCTCAAGAACACCAAAGTACCGAAAATGGGTGGGTATCCTTATATGAGAGCTATGCCTAAACATATGTTGAAAAATGTTCGTAGTAAAATTTTTTTACCCAATGAGAATCAAACATATACATGAGGACTGTTTTAAATGCGTATCGATCTTTAACGTGATATAAACAAAATTAGACTCAAATTTTCCATAAACTTTTTGCGGCCTGTTTACTGGGACGACAATTACCACCAAAAAATCAAATTAACGCTATTGGGTCGCGGGCTGCGAATTTAATATAATATTTGCAGCCTTAGAGTGTTAATTTACGAAATGATTTGACTGTACCAATATAGCACGAATATAGCACGAGATGTTGCATACTAATTTCATATCCAACGCATGTCGGAGGGTGTAATGACGTGTGCCAAGGTTGATTTAAATTGGAATTTGATATAGTTCGCACATATAATGGATAATCACTACCTGAATTTCTTTTAGGTTATAAGATAAATCCTAAACGCGGCCATTATTACCAAAATGTTATATGGTATTACTTTCTTACTGGTTTATAATTCATATGTACAAACATATTTAATATATTAAAAAACCATTAATAAATTTTTATTTACTATATTATTGCGAATATAATACAGATCATTTCGAAAAAAATATATTTTTGACCTAAATTTAAAGTCTTTTAAATTTTCCAAATAGATTAAAATCACAAATCCACAAACCAAACCTCTAATCAAATTCCGTTGAAGTTCAAAGACCCAAAATTAATTTGTAAACAAGTGTAATTATATGTTCACCTGTCCATATAGGCAACAATAGCACAGCAATGTATCAAAATCGTCAAGAAAATTCGTCTAAATCATCGTATTGCCTATCTAAGTGAATACCCAAAATATTTCAAGTGACAAATAGATAGATAATATTCTGATTATTTCAAGAACTTTTGATATCCCACACCCTAGAAAAATAAAAAAAACAAAATATTTCAACAAATAGAGATAGTCAAATAAATTTTTCATTTCTTCCAAGCGATTTAGTTTTATTCTAACAGTGACTGAGTGCGTGAGACTAACATTTATGGTTTTTCTTTCTTCTATTTCGTTTCGTTTTAGTCACTTTGACGCGTTGTAACTAATTTAACAGACATCCATCCGCTAAAAGGAGACCAACACAACAAAGTAGCAACAACAAAAAACTAAACTCGATGATTGTTTTAAAATCAATTCTATTGGAAATATTCAATTTGAATCCTGATACGTGATAATTTCTACTATAACCTCCCCCCTCTTCCTTGTCTACTCCCTGCCCTTTCAACTATCTACCGTAACAACTTGGACTACTCCCCGAACTGTAACGATCACACCTATTTTAATCCTGGCCTAGCTAAAAGATATCCCAAACCTCCCTAGTACGATTTTTTTACAATTCAAGCGGAGATCGATCGGAAAATGATTGTTGACAAATCGGAAAATATCGGGGAGCATGCTTGGACAAAGCTACTCGACGACAAGGAGGCAAGTGGTAAAGATGCTGTGATTGTTAAAATGTCCAATAAAAACGAAAATAGCCTACGACACGATAAACTCAATATAAAAAATCTTAAAGAAAATAGTCCACTGACGGCGAATTTTGTCGATCCGCCCGCCAAAGACGCTGCTCTGGCCAATGACATAATGGGCGAGGAGGGTAACAGTGGTGCCCCGCTAATGGGCAAAGATATCAACGAGGGCAACAAACTAAATATGAATGCAGGTATTGGAGGTGTTGGCAGTGGCGCTGTAAACAACGATGAGAAAAACGTTCAAATACAACGCAAGGAATCTATACTCGGTACATTCCATAGACATTTAAGAAGATCCATAAAGGCTGTTAGTGAATCACCGGGACCGATTACGAGGTAAGTACCCCAACCCACATGTATTCAATAAAAAATATATTTTTTTAAATGCTCACAAGTTGCCAAAAAATTATGAATGGCCTAGTTATTCCATGGAATCACAAAAAATTTACCATTTCTTTGTAAATGTTTTTTGTGTGTTTCGTTTGGCTCTGATTAATACGGAAAACTGGGTAACCTTGAAAATGACGTCAATAAGTATTTTACTCGTCGACACAATTCGTGTTGATGTGACGAAAATTTTTTGTAGTACATTTCATTCTGAGATTTGCAGAGATTTTCTATTTAGCCAATTGATAGACCGACCTACACTTCAGCTTGTCTAAATATTTATTCATCGTTTTCTTATAAATATTATTATTATTTGTATGAATTGCAATAAATATTAATTGTAATAGGAAATTCATTGATTTTTTCTTCGTCATAAGAATTGAATAGGTTTTAAATATTTACAAATCGTTGATTTTACGTAAATAAATGTTTATGGGAGGATTTAACGATTAATTGCTATTTAATGATTGTTCTACAATAATATGGGTGTTTCCACGAACACGCCTAAATCGATTGGTGTAGGTTTAAACGTTTAAAAATAAAAATGTATAACCTTTTGATAGAACACACCACACCTGTTGAAAAAAAAATCGTTAAACACCTCAAAATTTTTCAAGCAACAGAATAGAGATAATGTTAGCCGTATATTTGTTGTATAATCTTACAGGGCTTTAAGCTTGTAAATACACTTTATAGGAAAACAATATGTCTTTGGTAATACTTGAAAATTAAAGGTTTTTGACTCTTCCTTCGAATCAGAAATCAGTCGATTATCGACATATGTATCTGCTTCTCCTTTCTGATGCAAAGCACCAGTTCGGTTCGTCGAAACTCAAAAATGAGGATGACATTCAAAATATGTAAAATTAATGGGGGATCCAGAAGAAAACTCATGTTAAGATAGGATCTTGAATAAACTGAATAGGGGGCTAGCGTTTTATGGAGCTATACCAAAGAGGTATAAATATTGATAATTTTGTGTAGTGAAATTTTACAGCCAATGAGAATACAAATTTCAGCCAATTCAAAAACGTATCCAAATGCAAAACGTATCCAAAATTCCCCAAATATCGACATGGGTCAATATTAATAATTTTTAGTACAGTGATGTTGGGGTACAATTATGGGATCTACATTCAAACTTGGTTCAATATTAACAATTTTTATTCTTGTACTAAAAATTTTTAATATTGCTAAAAGTGCGATACAATGAAAACCCAAAATACAAAATTACTGCCAGTTTGATAGGAAAACGTGTCCAAGTACGGAGATGTATAATGCAATGATGACCCAAAGCTGAAAACCTGTCCAAAATCCCGAAAATACTGATTATTGGGAGGTACCGGGGTCTACCCTGAAACTTGGATTCATATTAATTATATTTGGTACGGACATGTGTTATTCAATGAGATCCCAAATAACAAATTATAGCCAATTCGGTTGAAAAACGTGCCTAAAATCCCCAAAATACCGAATATTGGGGGGTACCATTATATGGGGGCTACACCAAAACGTGGACCGATATATCCCATTTGCAATACCAAACATCCTAGGTGTACTAGCAATATCTGTGCAAAATTTCAGAGCTCTATTTATACCCTACACAACTATGTTGTCAGGGTATTATAGCTTTGTGCAGCCCCAAAAGTTTGTAACGCCGCGAAATATTGGTCCTAGACCCACCTTTAAGTATACCGATCGTCATATCTCGTCATATAGCTGAGTCGTCATATAGCTGAGTCGATCTGGACATGTGTGTCCGTCCGTCCGTCTGTCCATTATAATTTGTAAACACGATACAGGCCACAATTATGGACCAATCTTCACGAAATTTTGCATGTAGGATAGTTTATGGCCAATGAAGACCCCTATTGTTTTTGGAAAAGATCGGTTAATATTTAGGGGATGAAATGGACCAAAAACTTTATTTTTGTCGGTTTTTCTGGTCGCTCCAGAGGCCGCAATTATGGCCCAAACACCGCGAATTTTTGCATGGAGAAGGGGATCGGGCCAAAGAATAAGTATGCCTGTTTTGATAACGATCGGTCAATATTTAGCGGGTCAAATCGACCCTAACTTTTGTGTGAAAAATGACAAAATTTGTATTCTATCGCGTATATAGTTACCACTGAAGGACATAGACCCGACAAGTTGATAGTATATCCAAGAGGAGTGGTTGACCTTTAAAGTGATACCAATTATATAGTCGTAGGTACTCGGATGCGGGAGTTACACTTAAATATTTACAGGTGCTTACGTATTCGTATATTATTTAGTAACCTATTACCACACTTGAGGGCGAAAATATAGCTCTGATCGCTTTGAAATATTCCATGAGGTTCCAGTCATGGTCAAGGACAACGCCTAAAATGTTAGGTGATGATCAGATAATAATTTTTCGGATGAAGTGGACTTAACTATTTGTACTTTTCGTGTCGAAAGCCGAACATCACAACACAACCCAGGCTGAAGGAAATTTGGCCAAATAATTAGAGTGGCTGTACTGATTATTAGTAACATTTGCTGACCTCTAGCCAGTCAAAAGTGTGCAAATATCGCGAAATATTGCCCAATCTCAGAATATAGAACCACCGAAAGTTAGATTTTCATGGAAGTTGTGAAGGGTATCGTATGGTCGGCCCCGTCCGACTATACTGCTCCGCTCACTGGTTTAAATATTGCGATCTTTATAGTGATTTCAACAGACGGACAGTCATGCAGGGTTCTCTGTTGAACATTTTGAGGTGTTGCCAACGGAATGACAAATTTAATATACACCCCACGTTATGGTGGAGTATAGAGAGGGTTTAAACTGCAACAAAAGCTCGTCAACGTCCGCGGGATCTTATCTGATTCCTATTAACCGCAAATGGAATTCCCGAATTTTCTACATAGTTTTCAACATTTAGAAATTCCGAATTTCAAACGATAAAATTTCCTGCCAATTCCTAAAAATTATCAGTATTGGTCCAATTTTTAGGGGAACCCTTTCGGTACCTCCTAAATTTCGATATTTTAAGTGTCCTATATTTGCACTCAAGTGGCTGTTATGTGTCATTGCGAGTTTTTATAGGGCGAACATATTTTCACATAGCTCCTATAACACTATACCACCCCACCTCCATTTTCGATATTTTGTACTTTATTACCACATTTTATCACAAATGTAACTGTAATTTTGCATTGCAGATTTTTCGAGGTTGACATACATATTCACAGAAAATTATTAGTATAGACCCATGTTTCGACAGAAGTACTTATGATCCGCTCTTGTCGGTATTTTGAAGGTTTTACGATCATTTTTGTATTTTTGGAAAATGTTGAACATAGTTCCAAGTGCAAAGGTTCCGCCGCATTTTCGATAACTTTAAGGTTCTAGAAGTATTATCCTGAAGAAATGACTGCAATTAGGTATTCCAGTTTCTTGGATGGTGAATTAAGTCCAGAATGATGTGTGTTAAGTTCAGTCCAGATTTAGATATAGCTTCCATATATATTTTCGTCCGAATTTACGTAAATAGTAAACAAAAGACACAAAGTTTAGCCTATTGACACAATATTTTGCACAATGCACTAATATTAGTATAACCTAACGTATGGGATTTTTCATGGAAATCGGCTCAGATTTAGATATTTTCGTCCGATTTTAAGCAAAATGTGCACCAAAAACCCACGGTTAGGCCGATTGGCACACAATTTTGCACAACGTACTGAAGTGAGTATAGTCAACCGTGTAACAAGCTTTGTTGTAATCAGTTCAGATTTAGATATAGCTCCCATATATAGTATCGTCCGATTTTAAGTAAATTATGCACCAAGGACCCAAAATATGGCCGATTGTCGCAAAATTTTGCACTACGTACTAAAGTTACTGGAGCCCAACTTCTGTAAAATTTCGCTGAAATCGGTTTAGATGTGTATATAGCTCCCATATATTGTTTAGTCCGTTAGAAATGCAGACTATCCCATATCGTATACCGACTTTGGGCTCCAACGACCCTATATCTGTCTAAATGAATATTTTATTATAAGCTGCAGTATGGCTTGTTTATGGATTGTTTTAAGTCGTGTCGCTTTTAGATGAATATCACATATTTTAGTTCATCCAATTTCATGTTAATTGTCCTTCAAAAATGCCCGACTTTAATATTTTCCTTACTGGTTGTAATTGACTTAAAGGCAAGATTATTGAGTTCTTAATGATCCCACAAAATTATATGCTGATCGAGTTATTCGATTTCGTGATACAGTGGACATAACAAACTGTATTGGTAAAAAAGAGTTTCGTGAAATACTTTTATATGTGATTAAGATTAAAATAATTTTTTTAACGTTGGCAGATTTCTTGTAAAAAATTCCTGAATACAAAATTAATCTTAAATTTCAAAAAGGTAAACTTTAATAAATAAGATCTATAAGTCGTACAAAATAGTTGTCAGTATTCAAGGATATAATTGTAGACCATACATTGACTTTGGTATGCTGTTAACAAAAAATTCACCCCTTTCGAATTTTATGGATTTTAGATATGTATCATTGAATACACAATTTGCTTCATATGCAATTTACAAGTTTTCAAAATGTTGACCCTTTTGGGTGAGAGACCAGAAGGATTCTTTGGGCTTTGTCTAGGTTTTGGTAAAAATATTAAAATGTGCCATCTTTGATTTACAAATTCCTAAAATTTTGAGCTGGAAGGACCTGGCAGTAGTGGACCGATAATCTCCATCTTCAAACTTTTCAAAATATTGGGATGTGCAAAGATTGGATTAAATCGAACAAAAAGTTGACCATTTTATGGGGGTCGTACCAGAAGGAGTGGACCAATATTCCCTATATTCGAACGTTATTTAATTTTGGAAAAATTATTTCGACAGGCAAAGTTGGGTTGAAATCGGTTACTCCTTTCGATAGTCATATTTTTGAAATCCTGTTCATAACTGTTGATAAGACATCGATCCACCACTATACTCCAGAGACAAAGACAAACAATGGACTGAAGCTGGAGGATGTGCCTCAAAGAAGGCAAAAACATTCAATCGGCTGGTAAGGTTATGGCAATGGTTTTTTGGGACTTCATTTTTTTTGGGATTTGATTGACTATCTGCAAAAGGGTAAAACAATAAATTCTGAGTACCATTGCATAGTGTATATACCCTCATTAGCCATTATACGAAGATTCTTGATGAGTTATTCCTATCTGGTGGAGTCTAGAGATTTTCTTCAAATAAGTCAACTAGCATTATTTTTTCGAATCTCTCCTCTACACAGAGAACTTTTCATATCACTTAAATAAATGCTCTTCATAACAATTTAAATACTTCAAATAATATTCAATGCCTTTGCTGATGGACTTGTTACAATCGTTGTGCCTTTATTTTATTTTTTTCAAAGGGCCTAGTGACAATTTTCCCAAAATGTATTTCCTGCTTTATAAAAATAAATAAATTAAATTAATTTACATAAATTTCTTCGCCCAATAAAAGTAGAAAATCAAAAACAGGAAATCTTTTGAACCTTTCCAAGCGCATTCAAAAATCATTTGAAGACCCAAAGAATTTGTTGTATTTATTTAATAAAATGAACGAAAGAAAGAAAGAATACGTGAATGATGAATTCAATTAAGATGAACATTTTCATATTTTTTTATCATTCACGGAGATTATTAATCTTTGTGATTTTTCGTTTTCTTCTTCTTGTTGTTTGAAATGTACTCTTGCATGTGTGTATCGTTTACTATTTATACAAAGAAATGATGATCATGATGATGACGAGCATGGTGAGAATCACACGAGCGAATACTTAATGAATTAACAAAGCCAGCGAACAATTATGGAAACAATCTGTTGGTGGTGGTGGGTGGGGTTGGCGATTGTTGTTAGAGATTCCTCCTGCTGACACCAAAAACACTTCAACAACAAATGGCTTTGGTTTTCTTTCTAAAGAAATTTCATACATATTTACAATGGAAGAAAAAAAATCAGAAAAATGCATACTGCAAACACAGCCACACAGATTCGTCCATTACACAATATTTTACAAATGCAATGCAATCTAGTCCAATCGTAAATGCATTCAATGCCTTGGCTGCTGCAGTGGTCATTTCAGAGAGTTGCTGCCTTACATTTGTTTAGTTTAAATTGTATTGATCCATTTAATTTTGGAGGCGAAAAGGCGAAAACAACAGAAACCAAACAAATTATAAATAAATTCATCCATTCAGCCGACAAGGGGTCTGGTCGGCAGATTTTTTTTTTAGCTGTGGTCAACCATTTACCGCCACAATTTATTTCGTACGTGTGTTATTTTTATGAAGGTGCTAATTGAAGTTGTTAGTGTGCCAGTCTTATTCGGGGCAAGTGTCGTTTGCTATAATTTGTGAAATGGTTTATTAATGTATTCATAAAACGTCTAATTATGGAATCATAGATAGTGATGTGAACTATAGGTACAAAACGTAATGGAAACAAAGCGGACAATGGCTTTATAAAACATAGATTTGGAAAAGAATATTTTTTTCAAAATTTATATGAATGTTTTTTCCAAGGCCTACAGAATGCGTGGATTTTTAAAATAATATTTTTCCAAGGCCTACAGAAGGCGTGGATTTTTAAAAGAATATTTTTTCCAAGGCCTACAGAAGGCGTGGATTTTTAAAATAATTTTTTTCCAAGGCCCACAGAAGGCGTGGATTTTTAAAATAATTTTTTTCCAAGGCCCACAGAAGGCGTGGATTTTTAAAATAATTTTTTTCCAAGGCCCACAGAAGGCGTGGATTTTTAAAAGAATACTTTTTCCAAGTCCTAGAGAAGGCGTGGATTTTTAAAAGAATACTTTTTCCAAGTCCTAGAGAACGCGTGGATTTTTAAAAGAATACTTTTTCCAAGTCCTAGAGAACGCGTGGATTTTTAAAAGAATACTTTTTCCAAGTCCTAGAGAACGCGTGGATTTTTAAAAGAATACTTTTTCCAAGTCCTAGAGAACGCGTGGATTTTTAAAAGAATACTTTTTCCAAGTCCTAGAGAACGCGTGGATTTTTAAAAGAATACTTTTTCCAAGTCCTAGAGAACGCGTGGATTTTTAAAAGAATACTTTTTCCAAGTCCTAGAGAACGCGTGGATTTTTAAAAGAATATTTTTTCCAAGTCCTAGAGAACGCGTGGATTTTTAAAAGAATACTTTTTCCAAGTCCTAGAGAACGCGTGGATTTTTAAAAGAATACTTTTTCCAAGTCCTAGAGAAGGCGTGGATTTTTAAAAGAATACTTTTTCCAAGTCCTATAGAAGGCGTAGATTTTAAAAGAATACTTTTACAGTATCGAATTAATTATAACCAGCAAATAATTGTATTGTATCACCAAAAAAATTCACGTTGATTCCCAAGGCAACAGGATTTCTAGTAAACATCATATTGAATTTCCACGGAATGTCCATAAGGGTCATATTAATTGAAGTATTAAATTGCGCATTAAATGTGGTTTTCTTTGAAGATTGCAAAAAAAGAAAATAGTCAATTATATTGACATTGTCTGCTGCGTATATTGACTGTTTATGCAAAATAAAAAAAAACATTGCTATAAATGTTTTATAGTTACAAATACATTAATGGAATGTCTAGAAATAAAAAAAATCAACTCGTATTTCCATTAAATTTGATTTTTTTTGCAAATTTTCTTCGGTGCTGTTGCCTTGATTTTTTTACCATTTGTTTTTTGTTTTTATTTTGGCCACACTTCGTCATCATCGTCGCATACAATATTTCGGCGTAATCTTGAACTTTTAGAAATATTCAGAAATTGATTTGGCTTTTGGCCAATTATAACATATAATTAATAATTTTAAAGCTTTGATAAGAAAAAAAAGATGAACACGAAGAAGAAACAATTTGTAGAGATCATCGGAACATCTTTTACTGCCCCATGAAATTTCCAGACATTTGAGTGGGCACGGAATCAAGCGGCTGGCTGCAGTAAAACGCCTTTATTCGATTTCTTAGTGAGGCCGTTAATAAACACATCCAGCCAGAGGGTTAATATTTTGACTTGACTTTTATTAATTATTCATCAATAGCTCATTTGTCGTTGTTTCTTTTGAGTTTTCATTGCGTGTGCTTTGTTATTTTGTTGCAAAAAAGCAGCAAATGTTATTGAAAAATTCTCACATGATAAATCTTTTTTAAGAATTTCATAATTGAAATAATAAATCAAGTGTGATTTGAAAATCAATTCTATTGAAATTAGAAATGAATATATATTTTATTTTAGTACGTTTCTAATTAATGTGATTTGTGTGTTTATGGTCGTCTAACTGCGGTGTTGTGGTTTCCACATCGTTGACTATTAATTTCCTCGACAATATACATATTAATAACTAATATATAAAAATTTGTTCAGTTCCTCGAATTTTTTTTACCACAATATTTAAAAAGTGGTAATTAATGAACTATCTTGAGTATACACAAAAAAAAAAAAATAAGAAATATTTTTATAATTCCATTCATACTTTATTTTGCTCGTATTGTCTGTCGTATCTGAGAAAGTCGCTTTTTTTCAAAAATATGTAAAAGTTTCATTTATATCAAAACTATTTTCTTTCTTCTTTCTCTTTTTTGCTATTCCCTCGAATGTATTCCTCCCAAAAAAGATTCACAGTACGGCTGTTTGTTGTTATGACATAGATATTCCGTCAAGTATTTAAAGTTTTATGAATTACACTCATAAAATGCAGAAATCGAGACATTACTCGAGGCAATACTTTGTGAACACTATTATTATTTTTTCTGCGTGTTCTCTTTGGTGATAAATTTAAATGAAATTGGACGAAAATATACATTGGAGATATATCTAAATCATAACCGATTTAAACAAAACTTAACACACGTCATTCTGAACTCAATTCAATACGTTATACCAAATTTCTTCTCAATTGGACAAATCATGAGATTTTGATGTACAATGTAAAGCAAATTGGACGATAATACATTAGGTTGAGGAAAAAGAAATCCATTATTTTTTCGGCAGGTGGCTGTACTGATAGAATTATCGTAAAGTATCGATCAAACAATTTCAGATTTATGCTCGTTGTAAGGATGGCATTTCGTATTAAAACCAGTAAGGAAAGTAGTAAAGTCGGACTGGGCCGACTATATGATACCCTTCACCACTTTGGGTATATTTTACATATGTATCCTAATAGACGACGCGTTTTGTTATAAATCTATATCTGAACCGATTTCAGGGAAACTTGTCAGAGACTAATTTATATAACATCAGTACGATGTGTCAATCGGCCTAGCTATGGATCTTTTCACGAAGCTTAGCAACATAATTCTAGACTTAATTCAGTACCCTATACCGAAATTCGTGCAAATCGAAATATTTCCAGGGACTTTAGTGGACTATTTACCTAAAATCGGGCGAAGCTATATATGGGAGTTATATCTAAATCTGAACCGAGTTTCACGAAACTATATATCGAAAGATATATAGGGACTTTGGTGCACCATTTACCTTAAATCGGACGAAGATATATATGGGAGGTATATCGAAATCTGAACCGATTTTTACGAAACTTGGCAAACATCATTTTGTACCTTTTTCATTACGCTGTGCCAAATTTCGTGCAAGTCAAAAGATTGCCGAAGACTTTAGTGGACTATTTACCTAAAATCGGGCGAAGCTATATATGGGAGCTATATCTAAATCTGAACCGATTTTCTCAAAACTTTTCACACATCATTCTAGACTTAATTCAGTACACTATGCCAAAATTCGTGCAAATCAAAACATTTCCAGGGACTTTAGTGGACTATTTACCAAAAATCGGGCGAAGCTATATATGGGAGCTATATCTAAATCTGAACCGATTTTCGAAACTTTGCACACATCATTCTAGACTTTATTCATTACGCTGTGCCAAATTTCGTGCAATCGAAAGATATATAGGGACTTTGGTGCACCATTTACCTTAAATCGGACGAAAATATATATGGGAGCTATATATGTAAATCCTTCCTTTTTTAACACCCTCAGGGTGTTAAAAAAGAAAGTGATAGAGACATTTTACAGTTTTTCTTTGACAATGGCGAAAATACAAGCCAAGCGGCTAAAATTCTTAATGGTGGTTCCGAATCGTTTCGTAGATTCTGTTCAGGAATTTTTAAAGTTAAAGATGCACCTCGCACAGATAGGCCGGTCGTCGAAAATGTCGATAAAATCGGAGGAATGATTGAAGTTGACCAGCATGTTAGCAGTCGCAACATCGCTCAAGAGCCAAAAGTCGACCATAAAACTGGTTTGAACCATTTACAATTGACCAGAAACGGCCAGAATTGGCCAACAAGAGAGGTGTCGTGTTCCACCAAGCCAACGCTAGGCCACACATCTACAGTAACTCGCCAGAAACTCCGGGAACTTGATTGGGAGGATGCATTCGCCATACAGTCCGGACTTGGCACCTGGCGATTAATCATCAAATAACGGCAAGAGAGATTCTCAAACTTTAAACGCATTTTTCTCGAAGCAGAGTTTTTTCGTATGGCGAGCACGATAACTCAAAAACTAATAATCAGATCGATTCCAAATTTTGGGACGTTTCTCTGTGAGTGTATAGCTATCGTATGAAATAGGTTAAATCCAATCGGTCAAGATCTTCCTTAGGTGGTAAAAAATAGGCGATTTTTCAAAAATATTTTTTAGAGGTCCGCCATTTTGTTGATTTTTGAGCGAAGCCAATTATCCTAGTTCATACGATAACCAGACATGTACCCTTTCAAACACCGTTGGAATTTCGGTTTTTTTAGTATTGATTTACCAGTCCATTGGAAATCTTGAAAATTTAAAATCGTGTGGTGGATGGGGTACCTATGGTGTAAAAATTGTTACCTATGGAGGATTGTGAAAATCGACTAGTAGAGTTTTTTTTGCAAATAGAGAGAAGGATTTCTATGAAAGAGGCATTACAAAGTTACCTTTAAAATGGCAACAAATGATATAATCAGCCCAAATCGGAGATTCCGAAGAATGTAAAATAAAGTCCTATACCAATTCATTCTTGACTTTTCCGCCTTGTTGTGATTTGCTTTTTTTCAAATCAATTTTTATCATATTTTACATGATTTGTGATAGACTTTTGACTTCTCAAATAGAAAAAAACGAAATATTTCAGCTTTGAATGCCACCTACAAATGCTTGTGATTGGGTAACTGCTAATAAATCATTTATTCCGTTTTTTATTCTATGAGAGAGGCATTACAAAGTTACCTTTAAAATGGCAACAAATCATATAATCAGCCCAAATCGGAGATTCCGAAGAATTCCGAAATAAAGTCCTATAGAACATATAAAAATAATGGATTTCTTTTTTTTCCAACCTAATATATGGGAGCTATATCTTAATTTGAACTAGCCTCAATTTTCGGTTCTTAATTCAACCTTTTCTTATACAATAAAACGTGGACAGATGAAACGAGTGATAGGATACCGAAATAATTTTTTTTATTTTTCATCAATTAGATGTTGAATCTCAACAATTTCACCAAGAAAACGATTGATTAATACTCCAAGTTATTAGTAAAATTCCATTAATTAGCAAGTAATCAAATGTTTTAAAACAAATCAACATCATGTTCTGTTGCTGGATCGATCGATCAATTAATGCTATAATTTATAAATTGATTAGCAAATAAATGTGTTATAAAATTTAAAGAAATCTTTCAGCAAATTTTCGTCTACAAATTTAGAGAAATAAATCTATATAATATTCATAAAACCAGCAAGGAAAGTAGTAAAGTCGGACCGGGCCGACTATATGATACCCTTCACCACTTTTGGTATATTCTAGGACCAGTAAAATGAAATTGGACCCATAAACATGCCATTCTGCAACCTATACTAAATTTTTCATTTGGTCGCTTCTTACAATGGGATAAAATTATGTAAATCAATTTAAAGCAAATATCAATCGGACAACCTTTGAATACTTGAAGAAATATATGATAAACATGAGGAGTGTGGTGTACCATTTACTTAAAATCGGACGAAAATATATATAAAAGCTATATCAAAATCCAAGTGTGACAAGAAAACTTGTCACACTTTATGTTATACTATCTTCCGTACGTTGTCCAAAATGTTGTGCCAATCGGACCCACCTGGGAAATTCGGTGCAGAATTTATATCTAATTTCTAGGTTATACTAACATCAAAACTTTGTGCAAAATTTTGTGTCAATGTTGTGTAAAATCGGACGAAAATAAATATGGGAGCTATATCTAAATCTAGACCATTTTCAGGAAAATTAACACACATCATTTAAGACCTAATTCAGTACACTATGCCAAATTTTGTGCAAATCGAAAGATATATAGGAACTTTGATACACCATTTACATTAAATCGGACGAAAATATATATGGGAGCTATATCTAAGTCAGGACCGATTTTCAGGAAACTTAAAAACATCATTCTAGACATATAGGGACCGTTTACATTAAATCGAACGAAACTATATATGGGAGCTATATCTATATATGGGAAATTACAAAATTCTTTTAAAATTCCATTAAAAACATTTTGAAAAATTTTTTTGCGAGCACATTTATTATTTTTGGTATATAGG
Source organism: Musca vetustissima (assembly GCF_032173495.1). NCBI lineage: Eukaryota > Metazoa > Arthropoda > Insecta > Diptera > Muscidae > Musca > Musca vetustissima. The sequence goes on along the minus strand of NW_026873208.1, from coordinate 22,471 downwards.
TTAAAAAATATGCTGATTCGAAATCTGTTCGCGTTCTCAAATTCGGATGATGCGCACAAAAGTTATAGCGGTTTTAAATCTTGTATTTCAAATATAAATTAAATGGATTCCTATTCGTTGTAATTCGCGAATTTCTTCACAAATGCTTAAACACCATTGTTTTCTTTGCATACTAGTCAAATCACACTGAAATACGGTTTAATAGTCGCGAAAAACAAATAGAAACATGAAGATATCGGAAAATAAAATAAATTAATTTTTGAATTTAAACAAATTTTTTTTTCGAATTTTCGCCTTAATCTTCTAAAATATACGACGCTTTCTTCTGCAAATTCTTTTAGATGATTGTTAAATATCGATAGATTCATCTGATAAGAGTTTCGACGTCATTAATGGCTAAATACATTGCACTTACAATACATAAAAATGATCAATATTGAAAAGCTTGCAATTCGCGAATTAGTTGAAATCAGTTGATGCGCATGCGATTTTCGTATAAACCGAATCAATGTCTTTCAATAATTATTAATTTTTCGATGTTTAATTTAGCGGTCAAAGTGTGCCACTCGATGCACTTTACTACTATTCAAAAACCCTAAAAATGGCTAAAAATCACGCAACGTGCTTACGATTTTTATGCGCATCCGGTTTCAGTAATCTCCTATGAAAATACGCAAAAGGACACCTATTTTAAAAGGATCTGTTAAGAACCGCGGGTGTGCCTCCGCAATCAATTTTGGATAAAATACGCATATTATTCGCGTATCGATGTATTTTTGACCTATTTCCACACAGATTCGGGAATTTGACAATACAAGCATAAATGCATGTAAAATTAATTCGAAGAAAACCGCGATTATTTACGCGAATTTATCAAAATAAGTTTTTGCAGTTTTTTTCCAAATTCAAGGTACCTATATACGCCGTTTTATTGGGCGGAATTCAACATGGATGGGCTTATTAGATCCGGCACTTAAAAAACTAAAATCACGCGGGGTTCCACGGAATTTGAATGGACTTTCTTAATTTTAGACTCAAAAAATATGTTTTTTATAAAAATTTACGCACCAAATTTTCGTCTTTGGAACCCAATTGCAAAGAAGCTACAGTGAGCACGTTCATGAGATATACACTAAACGAAGCAGAATCACGAGTTCTACAATCCTATAATTAGTTTATTCTACTATATGGATGCGCATCCTAATTATAAGAAAAATTCTAAAAACACCAAAAATCCGGCTTCAAAATGTCAGCATCCATTTTGGGTGGATACAGTGATTATATCGAAAAATCATAAATTAGAACCATATTGTCCATGGGGTATTCTGCAACTTAGTCACTGATCACATGTGCGTGCGTTGTGTAGTTTAGCCACAAATCTGGAACGAACGCAAAAAAACTCGTTGGCTTCAACACATTTTCACCCATTTTTTTACATTACCACCATCACAGCTTCCACTTCATTTTATGGAATTGAATTTAAATTATATGCAATATGTTCATATTTCGCGAGTTATATCAATATCATATATCAATTTCAATAGGGTTCGTCCTTGGGCCAAGTAAGTGACTTGTGCCAAATTTCATCCAATTCGAATCAGTTTAACATGGACAGACAGACAGACAGACGGACATGCATAAATCGACTCAGAAAGTGATTCTATGTATATTCTCAAAAGGAACCATGTGTCTATCTCGTTTCCTTTTGCCTGTTACAAACATACGCACAAAGACATAATACCCTGTACGACAGTGTGGTGAAGGGTATAAAAAGGAAGGTATCTTGTTAATCTCAGAATTCTATCTTAAGGCGATTTTTACTTAATGGTGATCTCTTACCGATTTTCATTGCAAATTGTGTATGGCTGATGTATCCGACTACAGTCTGGCTGATTTATCCGACTATACTGGGGTTCAATTGTTGTTATTTTGAACATTTCAGCATTTTACAATTTTTTATTGCAATGTTTTTTTACAATTTTTAACAAATAAGTAATCATTCACATTTTTACACAACTCTATACTATAATTGCTAACTAATAAGTAATCATTCACCAATTTTAGATTAGAAAATGCCCCCCATTATTCACAATTTCCTGTGTAATTGGTCACTTTTAAAATTAGCAATATTTTGCCATCGATTTTACGCGAATCACCACCCAGACGGGAACTTTCTTCATTTCTGTTTTTTTTTTTTTTTTTTTTGCAATGAATCAAATCAATTTCAAGATAATACCTGTTACCAGTTGACCAATTATGATGGGGGTCATAAATATCCGGGTAAAATTCTTGATTTTATAACCCAACTAAGTTTGAAGTGTTTTACGATTGACATATTTTAAATGATTGGGCGAACAAAACAAAAATATATATATGTGTAAAATATCCGGACAAAACCAATTCATTCTTGACTTTTCCGCCTTGCTGTGATTTGTGTTTTTCTTTTTTCCAAATCAATTTTTATCATATTTTAAATGATTTGTGATAGACTTTTGACTTCTAAAATTGAATACAACGAAATGTTTCGGCTTTGATTTAATTTAATTTTATTGCCCACCTACAAATACTTGTGATTGGGTAATTGCTAATAAATCATTTATTCCGTTTTTTTAGTTCGACGTAAAATAGAAAAAAGAAGTGTTTTGACGACAACGACAGTCATGGGAATGTTTGGATTTTTATCAGTAACAAGGGATTGTTATTGAATCGAAACAAAAGAATTTTAAACAATATCAATGATATATTTCAAATATTGAAAATATAACCGATATTTGAAAAATAAGTCTATGATTTAACTGACTACGTTTTCACGTTTTACGTTATGTTTAATATATTCTTAACAACAATTACATTTACATTCATTAACATATTAAAACAGTTTTATGTGTGACATGGTGACACATGTTACCATGCCGAAATATGGTTATTCGAAAGATTGACTTAGATAATTCCAGTAAACATCTCAGGTCATCACTCAAAGAGTTCAAACCGATTCCATGTTTTCTCAATGAAATTTAATAAAAACTTTGTTACTCAGGGGGGGTTATACACTGTTAAAAATGAGATATATTTATTGCAACATGGTAGCCTTGAGCTTCAAGGATAACGGATTAACATCAAATTTTTTCGATTTTATTATAAACCAGTAAGGAAAGTTCAAAAGTCGAATGGGGTACATACAAGAAATGCTCCTATGTACAATATCCTGTCGAAAGAACTAACATATTATCTTTGGAGGCCCATTGACATAGAATAGGATGAAACCAGTGTGCGGAGCAGTATAGCCGGACGGGGCCGATCATACGATACCCTACACAACTACCACGGAACTCAAATTTTCTGCGGATGTTTATTCCGAGCCTAGGCAATATTTCGTGATATTTGCACCCTCTTGCCCGATTAGAGGTAAACAGCAACTTTTCCTCACACTGACATATTTTTCGAATATTACGAGTATTCAGTACAGCTATTGTCAATTAATTTTATTGCCCACCTACAAATACTTGTGATTGGGTAACTGCTAATAAATCTTTTATTCCGTTTTTTAGTTCGACGTAAATTAGAAAGAAGAAGTGTTTTGACGACAACGACAGTCATTGGAATGTTTGGATTTTTATCAGTAACAAGGGATTGTTATTGAATCGAAACAAAAGAATTTTAAACAATATCAATGATATATTTCATGAAATCGAGCAAAATTATGTATCGGAGCTATATTTAAATCTGAACCGATTTCAAGCAAATTTGATCAAAATTTTATCTCAACTATTTGGTGCCCATTTTGCATGAAATCAAACAAAAATATATAAGGGTTATGTATCCATCTGAACCTACTGGGCTCAATTTGTTATGTTGTGTACGATTTCGTCGCAAACTGACAAGCCTTGGTTATCAAATCAGATGAAAAATCAGATGAAAACATATATGTGAGCTATTTCTATATTTGAAACATATAAGGGAGTAGTTTCTAAATCTGAACCAATTTAAAGCAAACATACCACACAGCATTCTAGACCTATTTTGGTACGATGTGCAAATTTTCGCCGCAACCGAACAAACGTTAGGTATTTAGTGCACAATTTCATGAAACCGGATGTAAATATATTTATGTTACTTACATCGACTTCAATAAAACTTAACACACTTCATTGAAAATTTTACAGCATTTTTAGTCAAAGAAATGTACAAATGTACCCGGTTATTGATCGTAGGTTTAAAGAAAAAATTATCAACATTGGTCTACTTTTATCGGTTGCCACTATAAGTTGATATTTTGAATTCACGTTGTGTAACAAATATTCCTACCAAAAATTATCATTATTGGAGGGTCCCTTGTAACAGTTCTTCCATTATTAGTAGGATATACAAAGTTCGACACTGCTAAACTTAACGACATTTTTACATGCTCTCTTTTGATTTGAACATGATGATCGAAGTTGATCAAAGAAAAGAAATGTCAGAGATATCATAACCTCAAACTCTTTATGGTTTCAATTACTCTGCAACAAATTTTGACTCCGTATGGTTTGTTATACCCTATTAAATGTTCCTATTACCCATAGGTGCCATAAACTTCAAATTACTGTGGCATTTTTCTATCTTTCTAAAATATAATCAAATTTGCCTAACGCCCGTTGGTATGCTACAAAAATATGTGCAAATACATGCAAGATAGATGGAGGTTGTTTGAAATTTTAAAAATTTGTTTTGTGTCATTCATACCCTTATGTTTCTAAATATAAAAAAAACTCTTCTTGTCCAAACCTTTCAAGCCCGGATGAATTCTCCTATTAACACATTATTTTCTTGACTTTCCAAATCATCCTCGTTTTTATATTAAATACATTAACATATTGTATTTTATAATATTAGAATATTATCTGTAAGAAAAATCACATTCTTAACCTCCACCATGGCGGGCTGACACATTCCTGGGTGGATTCTAAGAAAAAGGGACCAATGATATGCAAATGAAAAAAACACAAACAGCAACAACAATACTGACACAGGCACCTGCAAAGCAACGAAATTAGAATATGTTTCGAAGAAAACGGAATTGAAAACGTGAACACATGCTGCAACAATTACATACATAGATACATACCTATATATTCTTTAAAGAGGATATTATTAAAAATCTAAGGAGTACAATAAGGAATCAATGAGAGGATAAAAATCCGACATTAATTTAAAACCGATGTTAAATATCTAAACGAAAAAAATAGAAACTCCTAACACACTTAACATCATCACCTGTAGTTCCAGTGGCGCCATTATTTTCCAATGGCATCATCTACTCATGATATGTTAAAAAAAGTTCTGTGTTGCCTGGTCGCTTCGCAGTGCCATCACCGCACAAAAAACGTTCCACATATTCTACAACACCGTTTGACAAAAGCGTTAATAGTTCTCAGCATTTGAGGTTTTCGATTTTTTTTTGTTTTTGTTTCGTATTTCGCATTTGTAATCATCATCTGCACCGATGAATATTTATGACCGCCTATAAGCACACCGCATGATTGCACGCCGTGGCGTTTGGGGACATGTTTTGTTGTTATACGCTACCGAATGTGTCGGGGTGGACGGTATGTTTGGCGTTTGATTATTGTTTCATTTCATATTTGTGTTTGTTGTTATTTTTCTTTTGAGGTCTAGGCATGCGATTCACACTTTAACAACAACGCTACTGTTATTGCTGCCGCTATACCTTTTTGGGTTTTTTCTTCTACTGTTCGTTTTATTGTTGTGTGGTAAATTGTCGTGGGTTATTGTTTGATAAGACAGTGGTTCGAAAGTTCAAATCGATTTGAAATTTGTACACATTTGACCACTATTTTATGATTATTGAGAACAATCTATTATAAAATAAACAGTTTTAGCTGTATTCTTCATAATTCGTTTCATTTCTATAAAATAGGAATATAATTATTTACCTGGGATTTATTAGTTTTGAAATAATCTTCATAACTAGAATTAGTTTTTTAATTCACATATAAATAATAAACTTTTTTTCTATTTTCAGGTAATTTAAATAATTCATATAATACATTCATGTTCTGGTTGCGCTCTTTTGGTAAGTCTGATCTAATATTTGTTATTATAAAACGACAGCATTTGGAGCAAGAGATAGTTAAAATGATGAAGTTATGGGATTTTGATATTATCTACAGAGTCGTATACATTGTGACAAAACGTATACGCACTAAGGTACTGTAGCAACATAATAGAAACCAGGGATGCAAAAGTTGGTACAATTGTACTAATTTTAGCACTATTTGGAAGTCAAAAATACAATAGCACCCCAATGACATATTTAGCACTATTTCTAAATTGTATCAAATTATTCTCACTTAAAAGTATTATAAGTGCTAAAACATACAATATGGAATGAAACGCCATTCCCCGCTGTCGTTACGAATAGATGAATTTGCTGCTTCAAAGATATTAATATTAATTAATTATTATTTCTGTAACTGTTCTATGAGAGAGATGATTTTTCAATGTTTCAGGAATAATTCGGTACAGATATTCATGTTGTTTTTAAATTCTCAACAACTCGATGGCTTTCACGTCAAGAAGTTGTTGAAACAATTTTGGCGCAGTGGGTATCACTTTAATATTATTTTACACTTAATGATTTCGAAGCTGATTCCCAAAAGTTAAGACTCTATTCTATTATTTCACAATTTTCAAACCCTTGTTATATCCTCCACCGTAGTGTGGAGGGTATATTAATTTTGTCATTCAATTTGTAACTCATCGAAATTTTCAATAAGTATTGATCCGTCTGTTGCAGTCACGCTATCTTCTGAAGGGATTGAGATAGATCATCAAAATTTTGCGTTCGAAGATGGGCTATAACGGTCCACGTTTAGGCATAGCCCTCATATAAGGGTACAGCTCAATTTTCGATATTTTGGGGTTCTTGAGCGGGCTATTCAACCGAATTCGCTGAAATTTGGTACACTGGGTTCTTTTTGGGTACCAAATGTCGCCACTAAAAATTATAAATATCGATACACTTTTTCGGGTAGTCCCCATATAAGGGCATCACCAATTTCGGTATTTTGAGGTTTTTGAGCTCGTTTTTCAACCGAATTCGCTGAAATTAGTTCTTTTTGGGTATGAAATGTCCTCACTACAAATTATAAATATCGGTCCACTTTTTCTGGTATCTGAAATTTGGCTTTTTGTAGTCGCATATGGTAACAAACCTCCCTCCTAAAAATTATTAATATTCGTCCCCTATTAGGGGTAGTCTCCATAAAACCCCCTTTTTATTTTAAAATTGGTATCTGATTTGTTCCGCGTTTTGGGTCGGGTTCTAAGACCTTGTTGTAAATTTAAATTTGAAATTTGTACTTTATGTATGTCGGCAGGATTCAGGCATCTTCTCCATATAATGATAATTCCTGAAGGGAAGAATTAAGATACATAACTAAAATATTGGGTTCCAAATGTATATATATATCGGCCATTAATTAGGCATAGCCCTCATATAAGTATAACCCCAAATATTCGCTAATACCTACACTATGTAATCAAAATTGCAGTAGTTTAAGGATTGTATCAAGGTGTATTTAATAAGGTGTATGCATCAGCTACAACAACTAACATTTTACAAAAACAACAAGAAATTAAATTGTCATGTTGACAAGTTTTTGGCAAAATAAACAAAAACAATTATCCATTTATGTTTATTAATTTTTGTCTAGAACTATTCTTTGATGAATAATTTGTATATTCTTGGATTTTTGGCAATTGTAGGTTAGGAAATAAAGTTTAAAACCTGGTCACGAATTATTTTGAAAAGTTTCCAATCCCTTGGTTCATGGTGATGTTGCTTATATTGTAAATTACAATTGCCTTCATATTTCTCCTCCCTAATGAAAGTTTGGTGGACATAAATCCCCGGCCAAAGACTAAATCAAGGAAATTGTGATGCCCTTGTGCAATCTGGCTATATGAGTATATCAAAGACTTCCACCTTTGGATTGATTTTTGGAGATACCAATAGGCAGATTCCAATATAGGCTACGTATGTGTAGCTAGGATTTATGAACAGATTTCAACACGGGATACAAAACATAAACTATTTGGATCAAATCAGCGAATGGTTTTAAAACTGATTTAAGCCCTTTCGTCCGTCTCTATGAACATATTTTTTTATCAAAATCCTAAATTTAAAGACAATTTTGTAAATCGTAATTAATTGTTTAAAATGTTTTTGACAATTTACTTTACAAACAATAAAGAAAAAAGTTTTAAGCCATATGATTGTCACTTACACTCACTTACCTTATTTAATACTCCTTGGATTGTATATTCCATGCGTTATTAGTATATACCGTGCGTTATTAGTATATGTCCACGCTTTGGGGTTTTCATTACAAATTGCTAAAATTTTAATTTGGTGTACACAATTGTTTACATAAACCGGTTTGTACAATCATCGGAATAGGTTCACTTTTTGGTATGTTCCCTATATTTTCATTTCAAGTATCTGTCAGTATACCTATGGAGTGTATAGGTATACTGTGTATATAAAAATAAATTCTTAATGTGTGTTTTTATTTATTGTTAATAACAATAAAAATTTTATTAAAAAATATATAAAAAGTACAATTGGACTGAAAAAAGTACACTTTTTATTTAAAGCCAGTACAATTTGAATAATTTAATTTCGCATCCCTGATAGAAACCCATGGTCACAAATGGTCAATTCTAAAAGTCTACTTTTGCGGTCGACTACGCATCCCTAGAGGATACATATCTGATGGAAACACCGACTGGCACTTTTTTACTTATTTTTATTTCATCTATGTAAATAATTTGTCTGTTATAGCCTGTACTTGATGATACGACCGGCATCTATCGTTGTCTAGAAACGCCGCTTCGTTGTCATTTTTGTACAGTGGTTGGTATCCTTGCTATTAATGTTCCCATTTTCCAATGGATGGCGCTATCTATAGCCAATATTATTTTATATTATCCTCATGTTTTGTTGATGCCCAGGTTGCTAATTAAAACTTCAAAGGGCTTCAGATGCATTTTAATTATCAAATTTGAAAAAAAATTCTTCCTCCCCTGCCATTTTTTGACATAGCCTCTATATAACGGCATAATCCCATTTTGGTCATTGGAGCTAAACGACTTTGTCCTTTTCAGTCCTTATTATTTAATTATTTTTATTTCAGCGAATTAAATAATTGGTCTGATGTTGCATGTACTTGGTGATACGACCGCCACCTATCGTTGCGTAGAAACGTCGGCTCCTGGCCATTTTTGTGCAGTGGTTGGCGTCCTTATTATTAATTTTGCCATTTTCTTCTGGATGGAGCTATAACTTGCCTTTGCTATTTTCTTCTGTTTCTAATTAAAATTTCAAAGGGCTTCAGCTGCATTTTAATTATCAAATTTGAAAAAAATTCTTCCTCCTCCGCATTTTTTGACATAGCCTCTATATAACGGCATAATTCCATTTTGGTCATAAATTTTGGAGATAAACGACTTTGTCCTTTTCAGTCCTTATTATTTCATTATTTTTATTTCAGCGAATTAAATGATTGGTCTGCTGTTGCATGTACTTGGTGATACGACCGCCACCTATCGTTGCGTAGAAACGTCGCCTCCTGACCATTTTTGTGCAGTGGTTGGCGTCCTTATTATTAATTTTGCCATTTTCTTCTGGATGGAGCTATAACTTGCCATTGTTATTTTCTTCTGGATGGACCTATAACTTGCCATTGTTATTTTGTGTTGTCCTCATGTATTGTTAATGTCGAGGTTGCTTATTAGAATTTCAGAGGCCTTTAGCTGCATTTCATTCATCCATTTTGAAATAATTTTTCTTCCTCCGTCGAAAATCGATCCTAATATCAGAAATTATCAGTTTGCTGGTGAAAGAGGTGAAGAGGTGTCATACTTCTCACCTACGAGGCACTGAATTGAGACTGATTATACGTAATACAAATATTAGTACGACAGTAATAATGATAGAACGTATACAAATTTGGATACAATACGCTGAAATAATTTGTCGATTTTACACTAGAGGGTCACTTATTATGTGTCCCAATTTTGCTGAGAATGTGGATTTGAGCTCTTCCAAATGTTAAATGTATATCATGTATACCTTTCCGGTTTTTACTGGTGACTTCTGGTTTTCTCATCAGTTTTAAAAATACTAATTATTTTATATATAGTTTTTTTTGATATGAGATTATATGCAATAAAATCCGTCAATATTGACATAGCTCTATTTGAAATTTAACAAATTAATTATGGCACTACGTCAATCCAATCCAAACATTAGCGATCTACAGACACAATAGATTCATATTAATTAATAACATATTAAATATTAATTAAACGAATTTTTTTGTCATATAATTGCTATCGGAACCCGTGACGAACCACTGTCCCCTTAGCTGACAAGTTGACAAAATGATTTAACACAGCAGCTTAACATACCTTAACTGCTGGTTGGGTACGCTGCCGTTTGTTGTTGTTTGTTTTGGGTTACCTTTATTCTGTTCATATTTTTTGATTTGCTTTTAATTTAACAGCCTTTGCCGCCCATAACCCCCGCCTTTCCCTAATTTATTTCGCCTTCCCCTTGAATACACATATGTAGATGAAATTTGTGTTTTTTGTGAGTTTTCTTTTGACGTTTGTTTTTTTTTTTCTTGCTTTTTGTTTTGGTTGACTTTACGTTACGCTGTCGATGGGGTTCGAACAATAAAAGATACGGACCTGTTGGATGAATTTTTCAGTTTAAATTTAAACGTCTTAAAGGTGGTCAGAATAGCCGAGCAGCGTTGCGTTGTCTTGCAAAGCATTTAAACGGCGACGACGACGAGATCGTGTTCAATAGTTTACGAATTTGTTGACAAAATAAAGAAAAATACAAAATGAAGCAAAAAATTGTATAAAAAAAATCAGAAAAAAATTCAAATAAAAAATCTCATTAATTGTTTATAAAAAATTGCCTACGACTAAAAAAAGAAAACCAAAAAACTATGTGTTATAGCAAATTTTGTAAAATTTGCTATATTTTTGCTTATCCCACCATTAAAAGAACGTTGTTGTGTTTGTGATTGACCTCTTAGTTTTGCACAGCAAAACAAATTTGAAAAAAGTAGAGTGTGCAAGTGTAATTCGAAAATCAAAAAAATAAAAAAGTATTACAGATCTCGTATTATTTGTCATTGGACTAGAAATAAATTTAATTAAACGAAAGAAAAAAAATCGCTCAAAATTTTGTAATCAACCGCACCAGTATTATATTAAGCCATAAGTATTCGTAATTGAAAAATGATAAGAAAACAGACGCCAAGGAAATAAATATTTGCATATATATCGGAAACACGTTGCCTTTCATAATTATACAACTTTACCTTTATTCGAGCCAGCCACCACCAGTGTAAAATTCAAGGAAATTATTGAGAAAAAAAGAAATCACAATTTTATTCCTCAGCCCAACCAGCAGTTTCTTTGTCCATCATTTTATCTCTGGCAAAGAAGCTGTTGCAAAAAGTATTAAACACAATGAAACGCCTGATGACATGGGAACGTGATCTGGTCGATGCCATGTATGAGTAAGTGTGAAATTTTATACCGCATTTTTCATTTTTTTTTTGTGTGCTTCCTTGCGTTTCTGGATCAGGGTTTCCCTTTTCACATCCACGCTAAACATTTTTTGACAATTTTTTGATGTCTTAATTAGCGTGACTTAATTAGTTGCCAGACACAAAAAATGCTGCGACGCCGATATCTCACTATACAACGTGTTTGATTTATCAGCAACATTTCTTTGGCAATTTGTTATTTATTAAAATGGTTTGGAAATAGTTCTATTTTAATATTCATTTTTTGTTGTAGAATTCTTGGTCAGTGTTTTATTTTGAGTATGTTGGGTGATTAATGCCTTTGTGCGAAAGCGAAACATAAAATTTCAGTTATGGACCGTCGGTATTCTGATTTTTGTTCTAATTTATTTTTATGTTTGAATTTTTAAAAATTTTGAGATTTTTTTGTATCACATTTGCTAGACTTATTGACAGACTAATTGTTTTTTAGTTCCCCGAAATTGTCTGCTAAACACTCAGACAAAAGGCCATAAAGATTTTATAGATTTTCTAATAGGTGATTTCCGCTTGAATCCAATACGAAGGGGAAAATGCTAAAATGTTTATCAAGCATATAAAATGTGAAATTAATTATTAATTTGATTTACTACTAATAATGCGAGAAAATGAAGTAAAAAGTAAATTAGTTCGGCCATGACAGACCAAGATGGAGAATCTTGAAACGTATATCGATGAGAATTGCAGACAAATCAAAAGACACTGTGCAGCACTAAAATCATGAACCAACCGGGACCGCCAAAATCTGATTTTTCGCACTGGCTTTAGAACTTGCTATTAATACGATAAAAATATATGACAGAAAGATAATCAAAGGAAAACAAACAACTCTTCTGCAAACACCGTTTGGAGTGGATACCATTTCATTTCCTCTCTCCTCCTATGATTTTTCGAACTGGCTTTAAAACTTGATATTAATACGATCAAAAATATATGACAAAAAGATAATCAAAAGAAAAACAAACAACTCTTCTGCAAACACCGTTTGGAGTGGATACCATTTTCAACCTCAAAGTTCTGCTCCTCTCCTATGGTTCTTAAATTCACATTAATTTGTTGGTTATTGCTTGCACCCACATCTGTAGGAGACGTTTGCTCACAACCACAGGATAACAACGGTGCGTGACTCGTGAGCACATCAGTGACACCCGCCGGTATTGAGTAATTAAGAAAGGAAAATGCCACATTACAGTCATTTTGATATGAAAATTCAGCATGGACTTAGAAATACATAAATTAATGCAGCCCGGTTTTTTATGACTATACCTTGACATTTTGTAGGGTCAAAGTTTAGCGTCTATGTTACAAACAAAGAAATTCCGGTTAGGTGTTGGAATTGAAGTCATGTGTATTTGTACAAGTTAAGGAGCAACATATTCAAATTATTTTTGTGCTAAATATGATAATATGATCAGCCATGTGAACAAGTAGTGCAAATAGTTCCCATAATAAATGATATCAGGTTACATTATGGGAATAAGATGTTTGCTAAAATAAAACTGATGACACAGCGCACGTGTCGACAATGCTGTGAGAGCGGAGTTGGCAGAGACTTGCAGCGAAGCTAGCTTAAGTTCATAAACTGTTAATTTTAGTTTAGTTGCCATTTTTAATCAATAAAGTAAAGACGTGTTGATTCTCAACACGAAGTCTTTTTTAAAAATTGAAAATAACTTAAAAAGTTTTAACTGGCGCCCGAGCAGGGACCTTGCCCGTAATATCCTTAGTTAACCCGTGGTGTTAACAAAAAGGATAAAAGGTCCAAACCAAAGAGAGTGCGGAAAGGAAGCGCCCTAGTAGATTTCAAACGGGAGTCCTCTAAAGGACAGCGGCCGCGCTGTAAATTTAAGTGGATTTAGAGTTTTTAAGAACAAAAATTAAATTGAGAAACAAAGAAAAATAAGTAAAAATAAAAAGAAATATGTGTTATGTGAATTAAATTGAAAATAAAATTTATAAGAATAAAAGAATATGAATAAATATTAAAATTGAAAAAGTAGAAATTAGAGAAATTAAAAGAAATGTGAAAAATTCAAATTGAGAATAAAAATTATAAAAGTAATATAATTTGTTAAAATAAGAAAAAATAGAATGCAAATAAAAATTGCAAAATCAATTTAAAGAAAAATAATAAATTAAAAGAAAAATCTAAAATTGATAAAGTAAAATTTATGCTTATTGTGAATACATTAAATAATATTTTTTTGAAAACAGAACATTTATAACTAAAAGTAATTAAAATTTTCATAAAAAAATAAAAGTTGTCAAGCTTATTAAAAAACAAAAATTATATTAGCTGAAATACTAAAATGCAATTTTTATGGTAAGTGATTAAATTCAATCAAGAAATAGACAACACAAATTTTTACTGTATTTAAAAAAAAATCCTTTCCCAAATTTCCCACAATAATAGTAAACATGATGCCAGGAAAATCTATAGACGAATTGACAGATAGGCTTAGTGCCTCCCTGAATATAGCACCAACTATGAGTAATAATAAGTTTTCGACGGCACAAAAAGAGGAAATTAGGGCAATAGTATCGGATATACTAAAATTTGATGCAAGTAGTGACAGTCTGGATGAGGATTGCGACCATCCAATAAGCATAGTAAAAGTTGAAGAACTAGACAAAATTCCTGATATAGTAAAAACTATTAGAGATTTTTCTGGAAAAGCAGGTGAGTTCGGGTCTTGGAGAAAATCGGTAGAAAGAGTACTAGACCTTTTTAAAGAGCTCAAAGGGACAAGCAAATATTATGCAATATTGCATACCATTAGAACTAAGATTACAGGAGAAGCTGATACAGCCTTAGATTCGTATAGAACACCCCTTGATTGGAACAAAATTAAAAAATGTCTCATGATGCATTATTCTGATAAAAGAGACATAGGAACATTAGAATACCAGCTTTCCACCATGTCGCAGGGGCAAAAAACTATAACAGATTACTATCAGGCGGTGTACCAACACTTATCACTAATACTAGATAAGATCGCTTGTTTAGATTTGAATGAAAGTAGCCTAATGGCCATGACAAATGCTTATAGGGATAAAGCACTCGATACCTTCATAAGAGGGCTAAGAGGGGATCTTCCAAGACTCTTAAGCGTACGGGAACCATCCTCCCTACCTCAGGCACTTCACATTTGTCTAAAATTGGATAATATGAGTTATAGGATGAATCAGGCACAGGGATACAACCAAAGAATGGACTTTTTAAGAAAAGGTCCTGGGGGAAACTTCTATCCACAGCTAGCTCACATAGGTGGAGCCACTAGACCACCATTACCGACAAGATATCAACCCAGACCAAATTATTATTATTATGGGCAACCTCAACCAAATAGACCTTTGCAAAACCATTATATGAATAATCCCCAACAAATGTACAATCATCCTGGACCTGCATGGAACACACAGGTATTTGCAGGACAATCAAGTTTACCCAAACCAGAACCAATGGACATTGATAGGTCCATACAGACAAGACAGGTTAATTACATCAATAGACCACAATTTAATCCCGCAATTAAAAGGCCAATAGGATCATACCAAGGGCCATCACCAAAAGTGCAACGTAACTTTCATTTGAATACAGGAAATTATCCTGATCAAATAATTGAGACGGGGGAAAATACGAATAGTCCCGGTTATGAACAGCAGGCGGATACTGGAAATAGCTCAGATTTAATTAACTACTCTAATACTATGGCTGAGGAAAATGTAGAGGATTTATTGGAGCAGGGAGATAATGACATTCGAGTTTCCGATAATATATTTCCTGAGGAGAGTTATAACGCTGATTTAAATTTTTTTGTATAAAAAGTTCCTCGTTGCCATTTTTTACCGTAAAAACGAGGAACGGACGAACATTACGGATACTAGTTGATACTGGAAGCAACAAAAATTACATCAAACCTAGTTTAGTTATCAATCCACAACCTAATCAAGAATTATTTGCCGCTAGAGCAGTTAAGGAGGAAATTAATGTATCTCATCATACGTATTTAGACATTTTCGAAGGAAAAGTGCAACCATTGCAGTTTTTCCTTCTGCCTGGCCTTAAGACCTTTGATTGCATTTTGGGTAACGATACAATGAGAGAACTGTCCGCGGTTATCCATACCAAAGAGAATTATCTCACCCTAGCTGGAGTAGGAAAAATATCAACAAGCCAGCATTGTTTCCAAGATGTAAAGAATATAGAACTGCATTTAGACCACTTATCAGGGGACGTAACCTCCACAATGGAGAATATTGTGACACAACATAGCAAGCTATTCGCAGAACCTGATGAGCGACTAACCTATACCACGAAAGTGGTTGCAAAGATAGATACAACAACGGATTCTCCTACGTACACGCGGAATTATCCGTACCCTTGGGCATTGAGAGAAGTTGTAGACAAGGAAATAAAAAAACTATTGAGGGATGGGATAATAAGACCATCCCGTTCACCCTACAATGCACCAATATGGGTAGTCCCAAAAAAACAAGACTCTTCAGGGGAAAAAAAGTATAGGGTAGTAGTAGATTTCAGGAAACTGAACTCGGTTACCGTTCCAGACAGATACCCTATACCAGAGATTAGTGAGGTATTAGCCAACCTAGGTGGAAACAAAATATTTTCTGTTGTAGATCTGAAGAGTGGGTTCCACCAGATACCCCTTAGGGAGGAAGATATGGAAAAAACTGCATTTTCTATTAGCAACGGAAAATTTGAATTTACTAGACTGCCATTTGGGTTAAAAAATGGCCCATCAATATTTCAGAGAGCCTTAGATGATATTCTGAGGGATTTCATTGGAAAGACTTGCTATGTCTATATCGATGACATAATAATCTTTAGCAAAGATACAGAAAGTCATCTTAAACATCTAGAGGAAATATTTTCTACATTGGAAGATGCAAATATGAAGGTTCAGCTTGATAAATGCGATTTTTTTAAGGAAGAAGTAGAATTTCTAGGGTTTGTTGTTTCAGGAGGAGGGGTGAAAATGAATCCAAAGAAAGTAGAGGCAATAACGAACTTTCCATATCCAACCAATTTACGAGAGTTGCGTTCTCTCCTTGGCCTTTTTAATTTTTATAGAAGATTCATAAAAGGATTTGCCGAAATTGCCAAACCCCTTACTAACATGCTAAGAGGAGATAATGGAAAGGTAAAAAAATCTGAGTCTAGAAAAATAAAAATTTTCCTGAGCAATATAGAAAAGGAAGCAATTGATTCCTTGAAAAATGCAATAATATCACCGGAAATTATTTTATCTTATCCCAATTTTGAAAAGGATTTCCACTTGACGACAGACGCATCCAATAGAGCTATAGGTGCAGTTTTAAGTCAAGAAGGACGGCCTGTGACATTTATATCCAGAGCCCTTTCTGAAGAAGAAGAAAATTATGCCACTAACGAGAGGGAAATGTTGGCCATAGTCTGGTCACTCTACAACCTTAGGAATTACTTATATGGGACTGCCAAAGTTATAATCCATACCGACCATCAGCCGCTCACATACGCTCTTAGCAATAAGAACGCTAATACCAAAATGAAGAGATGGAAGGCAATACTCGAGGAATATAACTATGAAATTAAATACAAACCTGGAAGTACAAACGTAGTAGCTGACGCCTTATCCAGGCCACCCATTTCAAGTATTCATACCTTAACGGGATCGGTACATAGTGCTGAAAGCTCGGCAGAAGATCTTATACCGAGTGTCGAATTACCAATTAATGTTTTCAAGAATCAGATATTTCTGACGATAGGCGAAGAAACATCATACCAATTTCAAATAGTATTTCCGGGTTATCATAGGCATACCATTGTAGAGAGGGAATTTACTGAAGAAAAGTTGCTTGCATTATTAAAAAGATATCTAAATCCTTCTGTTATTAATGGGATAAAAACATCAGAAGAAGTTATGGGAAAAATCCAAGAAATATATTTACAACACTTTGTCAATATTAAAGCCCGTTTCACGCAAAAAGTAGTCATGGACATTACATCAGAATCTATGGAAGAAGGTATAATTATTGATACCCATAAACGAGCACACCGGAACGCTGTTGAAAATAAAGCTCAAATTATGGAAAAATATTATTTTCCAAGTATGATGAAAAAAATTAAAAGAATTGTGAAATTATGTACCATCTGTAAAACAGGAAAATATGACCGACACCCCAATGACCACAAATTATGCGAGACTCCTATACCAACATATCCAGGGCAGGTAGTTCATATAGATATCTTTTCAACCGATAAAAAGCTAGTATTGACTGCCATAGATAAATTTTCCAAGTATGCACAGGCAAGGATTTTAAACGGCAAATCTGTGGAAGATATCAGAAAATCTCTACGGGACGTGATATTTTTCTATGGAGTTCCGAAGACTATAATTATGGATAATGAGAAGTCTCTTAACTCATCCTCTATTTTATTTATGATGAGAGACGAATTAGGTATTGAAGTTGTGACAACTCCACCATATAGAAGTGAAGCTAATGGACAAGTGGAACGTTTCCACTCTACATTAGCGGAAATAATGAGATGTCTAAAGCAGGAAGAAATTTGCAGAAACTTTGAGGAACTATTAGAAAAATCGGTGAACGAATATAATCATTCAATTCATTCGACCATTGATAGGAAACCAGTAGATATTTTCTTTGGCAGGACAGTAGACTTTTCTCCGGGAAGCTACGATAGAACTAGGCAAACAAACATGGAAAAGATCAAGGAAAAGCAACAAAAGGACATGAAATACCACAATAAAAAGAGAAAGGATTTCAAAGCATACATTCCAGGGCAAACAATATTCGTAAAAATTAACAAACGTTTAGGCACAAAACTTACTGAAAAATACAAAGAAGAAATTGTAAAAGAGGATAGAAATTCAACCGTTGTTACTGAAAATGGAAGAATTGTCCACAAAAAATTCATAAGAAATTAATCAGACAAAATATTTTGCAGGTTTCTACTGGCTGTAAGCCAATGCATGGGAGAATTTCGTGTTTTGGACTATTCAAACTCGAAACTTGTTGCAATTGATGTTGGGATAGCAAAGGTTCAAACTGGAACTTACAAACTTGTGCACATGTTTGACTTAGGAAATTACGAGAATGTAATACAAGATTTGGAAACTAACATCTGGCAGAACAACGTAAAGCATCATCCTCTCCTACCTTTCCTTCACCATTCCCTTTCCCAAATAAAATCCTGTATTTACCGTTTAAAACCCAAGATAAGGTCAAAGAAATCTATTGACTTCATAGGAAGTGCATGGAAATGGTTGGCTGGATCACCAGACCATCATGACTTCCAGATAATTCAAGAAAAAGTAAACAACGTATTGGCAAATAATAATAACCAAGCCATAATTAATCAGTTGTCCATAGAGAGATTGAATTTAATTGCTAATGCCACTAACAAAATTTTAAAGGACTTAAACAATAGTATGGAGACCTCTATAGAAAAGATAACGGAATTGAAGTACAGATTGGAAATCGTAAAAGAAGAAATTTTTAATGTAGAATTCGCCATTGAATGGGCGAAGGCCGGTGTAATCAATTCTTTTATATTTTCTAAGGTTGAAATTGATTTACTACAAAAGATATTTAACAATTCGGAAATACCTTTCAATAGCGTTGACGAATTACTAAAATTCGCAAAAATAAAAGTAGCATCTGATTCAGAAAGTTTAATTTATATTGTAAGCATCCCAACAACTAATAATGAGAATTGTAATTGTAACATCCTTAAACCTGTAAAATTTGCAAATTCCATTTATAAAATAAAATTCAATAAAATATTAATTTGTAAGAATAATCTATTAGGCATTAAGAATAAATGCGACAGTTATGAGAACCTGAGTATCTGCAGCGAGGAAAATACAGAGACTATTAAAGATTCAGATTGCATAGCCAATTTACTGCAGAGCAAACCATCCACGTGTGCTGTTACAAATAACGATGATATTCCATCCGTAGAACAGATCAATGAAGACTTAATATTTCTGAACCAATATTCAGGAGAAATTTTGATAAATGACTCCCCTTTAACTTTAAACGGAACATTCATTATTCACCATGCAGAGACAAATGTTACTATTGATGGACGATACTATTATGCGAAGAAAGAAACTGGAATAAAACCATTACCGGCTCTGGTACAACCTAAGGAAACAGACGAACAAATAGAAACCCTATCCCTTGAATTCATGAAATCTATTTCTATAAATAATACCAAAATAATAGAAACAATGCAAAAAAGAGAACGAATTAATTTTGGAATAGGCACTTCGATTTTTCTAACACTAACCATCATAATTGCCGTGATCCTTAGAAACAAGCGTTACCACAAAAATCCTGAGAGTAGCATAAAAATAACTACATCCGAAAAGGAAGACAAATTAGAGGAGATCACCACATCAGATACACCATGTCCATCGGCTGCCAAGAGGGTCAAAAGCCTAAATAATATTCCGTTTTTTTAACAAGGTGATGACAATATGTTCATACGAGGACGTATGAATTTAAAGGGGGAGGAGTTAAGGAGCAACATATTCAAATTATTTTTGTGCTAAATATGATAATATGATCAGCCATGTGAACAAGTAGTGCAAATAGTTCCCATAATAAATGATATCAGGTTACATTATGGGAATAAGATGTTTGCTAAAATAAAACTGATGACACAGCGCACGTGTCGACAATGCTGTGAGAGCGGAGTTGGCAGAGACTTGCAGCGAAGCTAGCTTAAGTTCATAAACTGTTAATTTTAGTTTAGTTGCCATTTTTAATCAATAAAGTAAAGACGTGTTGATTCTCAACACGAAGTCTTTTTTAAAAATTGAAAATAACTTAAAAAGTTTTAACTTACATTTCCTATGAGAACTCGAAATTTTCGGTCAGGTCAAACTTTTATACCCTCCGGATAATGTACATAGGACTTAGGTAGCTATAGGACATAGGTACCATAAAATGTGACGGAGACTATGCCGACACATGGATTTATATTTAAAATTGTATTCAACGAATTTTTTACCCCACGAGGATTACCTTTATGTGGGGACTTTAACATGGACCTATATTTATTTGCGAATAAGTATTTTTATAAACCAAGAAAATGCGACTGAAAATCTGGGTCATCTTAAACAACAATAGCTGAACAACATTTTAATATCCTATGTATTCAATACTGCGAACTCTAATGTGATTTTAATAGACAATTAGCCACCGTATAAAAAATACTATTTTAAAAAGCCGTATTTAAATTGATGTATAGATGGCGTTCATATGTATTACATTTCCATGTGGACAATATTTCGAGGTAAAAGTAAATAAAACAAATTGTGATATTTTTTAATTATTAGGTTGGGGAAAAAGAAATCCCTTGTTTTATATCAACTATATTTAACATGCTTCGGAATGACCGATTTGGGCCAAATATGCACCGTTTTGTTGTATGATTTATTGTCATTTTAAAGGCATATCTCCGATTCTATCGACAATTTCGACGACTGGCCTATCTGTGCGAGGTTCACCTTTAAACTCAAAAATTCGTGAACGGAATCTACGAAACATACATGGCACATAATTGGATGTTACAGTATCGGAACCATAAACACCATGCACAATTTTAGCCGCTTGGCTTGCATTTTCGCCTTGTGAAAGAATAACTGTAAAATTTATAGAATTTTCTCTTTGTTCACTTCCCTTTTTTAACACCCTGTAACTTACAACTGAATGCACCAAACAAATGACAGCATAATACTTTTTTTTACTGCGAAATTTCACCCTTCCACCCCTTACGAAAAATCTATATAATAAAAGTCTTATATAATACTTGACAATAATTCTAGGCAGTTCTATATCATTTAAACCTGTATAATAGCTCATCAACCTGGTTTCCTCTACCAGTCATATGTTCTACGCGCCCATAAGTATACACTATAAATAAGTACTATTATACGAAACTATGTTCACATTGAAGTATGGATGACGCCCGTGTGTATTACATGTTCATGTGGTTAGTGATGAATATATTTCAACAAAATATTTTCAATACCACGACTACACTCTTTATTGTCATTCTAACTGTATTTATTTGATCAATGCCAATGGCCTTTATATTGAAGACCTGAGTTAGACATATATTCTAATGTTTATATTCTGTAGTATTTTATTCCTGATAATAATTATCATATCATCAGTACCTGTATAATAGCTCATGAACCCTTTTCTTATGTCATAAGTGCCCATAAATATACACTATAAATAAATACTATTCTAGGAAGTCATCTTAAGTATAGGTGGTGTTGGTGTATAGTACAGATGGCGTTGGTGTGTATTAAATTACCATATGTTCAAGTACCTTTTTAGTAACGAATGTATTTCAATAAAATGTAGTACAATATTCTGTGTAACGAAAAATATTTTACCTAAAATATTAAAAAAAACAAAATTCAATAAAAATTCCAAAAAAAAAAAAAAAAAAAAAAAATTATCGCGTATCGTCGCATGATTATTTTTTCCAATTGTTAAAAGTTCATCTGCTAAGTATGATGCTAATATTTTATATTTATTTAATCATCTGCAAAGTATGATGCTAATATTTTTATTTAACCTCTGCCTAAATAATCCTTTTCCAGTATTGTAATTATTTATTCCAAAATTGTAAATTATCATAAAAATCTCTAAAAATAATAAAAAATTCTATTTTGAAATTCTGCTAATCAAAGCATAACTAAAATATGACAATAGGTCAACAACGCCTGACATTTGTTAACACTTTTTTCGATAAAAAAAAAATAAATAAAACGAGT